>NW_025781990.1:0-83408 GCF_021130785.1 Homalodisca vitripennis | reverse complement strand
AAAGAATAAGTGAATATAGTGTACTGTTTTTGCAACGGGAAATTGCGTGTGTCGAAGCCCGCGGGGCAACTTTTGCAAAATATATATTTATTGAATAATGCGCAGCAAAGTCGCGCCGGGCCCGGCTCAGTAGTATATATTATTCAAATCCGTCGAAAGGTAAATTTGAGTCCAAACCTCGGTTCCTAATTCGTTTCCTACGTTATTTTAAAAGTGACTTACTAGTGGTAAGCTTAACAAATTACCCACAATGCCTCTAAACTTTTATAATAATAAATTAATGATATACAATAACAGATGAGTGGCTTTTTATATGTGTAACGAAAATGACAATGGACATCAGTGCCACTACAAAGAACTGTAGAAAAACCTGAGAGAAAACAATAGTATAATACAAGGAAATGAGGATAGGATTATAGAAATCTGACCATCTTAATCACCCTTAAAATACAGATCACCACTATCACCTATAGTTATCTGTATCTCTCATGGACTTGGTCGTAAGTCTTAAAATACCCTTCCTATACTCTCCGCGCTGGTGTGTGACAATCGGACGACTGTCTTGTTAGGACTGTCTATCGGTTGTTGTAAATCACAGGTCTGTAGAGTGTTGTACTGTCCGATGCAGTTTTCTGATTTAAATTTTCCTACTTGTTTTGCAGTTTCACACTAGCTAGTCAGTGTGGGCTTGCGTCTACTAGTCTGGGTAACTGTAAAGGGACGATGGTCGGTTTTTATCTTCGTGCGTGATTCAATTCTTCACTGTGACACAAAGGGGCCTCAATTATACTGAGTAGTTTAGGCAATGGTGGACACCGGAAATTTCCTTGAGGGTCTAAAATGTGTCGCAACTATGGTAGAAAACCAATCAAAATAGTCTGTATTTTTATTTAGATATTTTTATAGTCTGGAAGGGTTTACATCCAACAATTCATGAAACGAGGGAATGTGCAGTTATTCGGATCAGTTTTATTGTGAATAGTCCTTGGATTCTCCACAATGGTCATTTTGACTAATAACAACTAGTAAATTCATAACAGAAAACTGACTTCGAGTGTTGTGATTAGATCACCTGTCATTATCCAGATCACGGTACCGCGAAACGTAGTTGTGTGGTCCCTTACTATGCGCTGTGCAGGACAGTTGCGGGCTGTTATGCCGGTTTCTGTGGTGTGTGTCAGCGCGTGTGGGCAGGAGGACGGTGTAGCGGGCTGTACTCCGGTTTTCTGGTCAGCGATCGTGCAGGACGGTTTGCGGGCTGGCTGTTGTATCACGGTTTCTGGTCAACTCTGTGAGGGACACGTCCTACACATTCAGGACTTGCATGCAGACGAAATTACTTCGTATCTTGTCTCCTATATAGTTTTTAAAAAACCAGAAATTCGCATTTTGTTCTCCTAAGGAACACACAGGACCTTGATCGGGCAGATTAGCTGCAGAGAACAGAAATCACCTAGATACCAAAAAGAAACACACATAGAGAGCGACTAAATAAATTTTCTGCAGACAAGTCTTTGTAAGAATTGTGTAACGAGGCTTTTATGCTTGCAATTGCTCTTAAGGATATGAAAATGCTTAAATAATGATCAATTTCAAGGAGAGAACGCTGTAGAAGGTGGTTACCAAGCATCCAGTGGGGGTTCCTCTTGATTGTACTTGCTTTCTTCAATAGGAGGAAATAGCGGAAGAACTGAAATTTTATTCCAACAGCAATATGTACAGGTTATTTTCAACGATACAATCTTTTGAGAGAAAGGAATCTGAAAGAGTTGGAGCATCTGTCCTTACAAAGTGACCCACTTTTACAAGTAAAGCGATGGGCCAGTTCGCAAGATACTATAATTACGCAAAGTATCTCTATCATGGCGTCCATTATAACAAGCTTCTGTAACCAAAAGACCGGAGCCTGCTCTCTGTTGGCTGTCCCATATCAGTACAGGCTGATAAGCCTGCATATCACTTACTGGCACGATCCCAGAACTAACACCACCATACTTAAAAAACTTAAACTTAGAACATAAAAATTTACAAAACTGAACTGTGAAACTCTTTTTGAAGGTACAACGTGATTACCCTTTCTACTCTAAAAATACTAATGCAAATTACTTTTACACTTTATATATCTCAGAATCAGATAATAATAATTTATTTCGTTTAAATAACAAAAAGTTACATTGAAATAAGTCACCATTGGTAAATAAGGAAAGATAAAATAAGTTAAATTAATAAAAATAACAATCCTCTAAAACTAGTCAACATAGGTGTATTTCACATTGTTTGTGCAATACTGACAGGAATTCTTGTTAACAGGAATACGGGACATGTTTTTCATGAAGAACTAGTTTTTTAACGTTTTTTAGAAAACTTTGTTGAGCGTGGGTTATGTTTTGTTCAGGTGCCGAGGCTAGCCGCCAGTTATAGAGCGATAGAGGCTGAATAGTGCATGCCCCTTTCAAAAATTGCCCTCTGGAGCGGCTATTTGTACTGTTGATTTAAAAGTTCCCGCATGCCAAATAAGATGGTGGGTTATTTTTGAAGAAAGGTTCTAACAACCTTCAAGTATATAGATACTTTAGGAAGAGTGAGCGAGATTACAGTTTGCTGAAAAAAGAGCTTACCAGTGAGCCACGATTACCCAGCTGCAGGACCATAATGCGAACATAATTCTTTTTTGGAATCTAAAATACCCTTTAAATCTATCAACTAGGAATGCATCCCCATGAATCCGAATAGCGTATTTCAGTCTACTCTGTATATTGTACTCCAATTACAGCATAGTAAAATTTATCAAGGATAGATTTATTTACCCTGCAGGCATTAAGAAACTCGAAAAGCAAAGGTATAATTGAAGGACAGCTTTGAGCATTAGCGTATGTATATGTTTAGACCCAGTTTGATGCTTGTAATCATATGACAACACCAAGAAGAGGTAGAGCAGACTCTGATGGGGTTGATAACCCATTTTTACCGCTGAAACTTCGTTTATATCACGAAAAGTTGGTGTCGAGTAAATAATCCATGATTTTAGTTTTATCTTAATTCTAAAGAGAAGACAATTTGGACTCAAACCACTTAATTCAAAGCTGGGCAATTACGGACTGGATTGTCATTAAACAATTTCGCGAGGCTGTGAATATCACGAGACAAGAAGTTTAGAAGCAGGTGTGTTGTCATCCGCCATAGCAAACTAATGTCTGGGATTTGCATTATTGGAAACAAAAGGCTCGTTTGAACATATATAGAATAATAAGCAAACAAGGACCAAGTAACCACCAACCAACCAAGACCAAGGTTGGAGGTACTCCTAAGCTGTGGTCCTCAACCAACCTCTTGTTGAAAGTTGTCCTTTATTTGTGTATTAACAGAAACTTGTCTGCTTTCTCCTCAACGAGAAAGTTATAAGGAAAGGAGTGAGAGTAGCTGCCGCACACGCTCAAGCGACCATATCCTTCAAGGTTTTACCCAAAAAGAACAGATTTTGGTTTGACAACTATGTCGGAAACAGGCCTTGGTACAGATCACAGGTATATCGCACCGACCACCACTGCATGACCCATCCAAGGCTCCATAACACTGGCACCAATGACATCATTGGACAGCGCATAGAAAGTTGAAAAACTCTTTTTCTGAAATCCAAAGCTTGAGATGAAGGTCAAGAGGAGCATTAGCAGTCAAGAATAGTAAACATTGAAAGTCTTGCTCCAGAATGATGCATCTTCCTCAAACACCTGTCAAGGCAAAGGGAGAGCAGTGAGAGCAGACTGATGTGGCCTTGTAATTAGAAAATACTCAAGTTTGTTGGAATTTTTTATGGATTTGGGCGTAGTTGACAGATCAGCTTTTTTAGATTTTCTGGAAAAAATTCCTTACAGAAAAATTGACTCGGGTTAATTATGTGTGACCTAGAGGAAAAAACTATAAGATATGCCGCTCTACTCTCTTAAGAGAACTTCTTAGATGTAAACCACAGTCTCCCACCCACTACGACGCCTTTCGAGTTTCTCACCTGTTGAATTCAAGCTTAGAAACCTCAGCGCATAGTGGTTGGTTTCAAACAAAAAAAGAGAAGGTTTATGTCAATTGTTGAAGGAGCAGGAATTATTTCGAATACATACTCGAGTGCCGAAACAAAAACATAAGCCAGCTGTTTTGACTTACCAAACTGAAAACAAAAATTATTCGTTAAACTTTCTTTCTACATCAGGTAGGGTTTTGATAGCTACATCACCATCGGTGAGGATAATAGGGTTGTTTGAAAAAAAGACAGAAGCTGGCACCAGACAGCCTCAAAATAATATCAAGGCGTCTTAATCTATAGGCTGGGACACTTTAATCAACAGACCTACTCTTGAGAAAGAAATCACTGTTTTAATAAAAACACAACACAACTATAATATAAAATTTAATACAAATCGTAATTTATTAATTTAAAATGTATTATAATTGTAAAAACAAAACAAAATTATTTTAAAGTACCGGTAATGCTAAATTTGACATGAATTTCAAATTTTAACAAAGTAAACTTAATTTTATTTATTATTATTATTATTATTATTTATGTTATAGTTTCAGTTGGATTTTTGATCTGAAATTTAAGTTCATCGGAGTATAAAAAAAACTGAATGTTAGTCCACTTTTATTCTGTGACTAATGGGCGAATATTTAGTATATGTTGAGGAACCTATACCGTAAATGTGTCAGTGAAGCGATTATAAGGGCTCACATATACCCCATCATTTGTGTCGTCTCTTGTATGTCACAATATTGCGATTAGGGGTTCACATACAACAGACACCACTGACCCCACTACACACGTGTCTGGTCTTGGGCCACTCTGGCATCTATCTACACTCTTACTCACGTCAGTATCGATATAACAGTAATTTGTAAATTTGTGTTTTGTTCTATAAATACATCGAATTGAAATGGTTATTGACATTAAATATATATATATATATATATATATATATATATATATTATATATATATTTTTTTTTTGGGTTAATATTTTATTAGCGGAGTATGTATGTAATAGTTTCTCTGCACATTGAGTTCCAATATTGCCAACCTAAGACCGGAATTGGGATTATTAATTAATTTTGGGATTAATTCAGTAACATAACTTTTCATTCGGTAGTCGAATAGAATCGAATAAAAGATATCGTTATGTTACCGCCGGTAAATGGGTTTCTGAGGTTAACAAATAATAGGTTACGTAAAGACTAGCTATGTATTGTTTTAATATAGAATAAAGTATGACACCCAATAGTTTAATTAACTGTTAAAAAGCTATTACGAAATTAGATACAATTTTACTGCTTTGTGTTGCTTTGCAGGTGGTTTAAAAGGTAGATGTCCTCCTGCTTATCTGCAAACATGAGAATACCACGATGTAGAAAAATCGAGCGTCAGTAAATATTTTGAATTTCTTTTCTATGACAATATCCTAATCCTAATAAAATTTAAAATGCGAGAGTGAATTCGCTTGCTTTTCACTCGTAAACTATTTAATCGATTGTACTTAAATTTTACATAACACTCTTAAAGTCTCTGGGATGAATATATGCCTATTCCTATTTCCAACATCCCTTCGAGCTACACCCCAGTGGTCTCTAAAATAGAGAAAATCCATCTTGGTCTCTAAGTTTGCGAAATATTAAATAAAAAGACTTGAAAGGATAATGGCCATAATCCTTTCGACAGATCTCCTTGGTCGTGGCAAAAAGGCGAAGTCAACATTGACGTCTGAAAATAAAAATTCACTCCAACCGGCAGTGACTATACACGTGCAAAGCCTACTCAATTGCGTGCGAGACTGTGGGTAACTGCTAGTATATATTATACGACAAAATTATATAAATAAAATGATATATAAAAAACTACTACACTATTAGAAATTGTATAATATGTTAAAAAAGTATAGTTAATCTCAAATTAACGAGGAAAGTAATTATGATTTCATACTTCATTCTAGTATCCGGTAAGGTGGTGCTTTTTTAGATACTTTACAATTTCACGGGCTCTAACTTCCGTGTGTTCTTAAAAAAAACCAAAGTACATCATCAAATCCTGTGTGTTTAAAGATGGATGGATTTTGGAGTCCCGGCAATATATTAATTTGCTTTTCTTGTTATATTGTACAGTCACTGGACGGGAAATTCATTCTCAGCTATAGGATACTTAGCGTGGGAAAATGTCTCATAGGGAAGTTGGGAAGTAGATAAATAAACCAATGGAAGGAACTACGAAGGTCATCACCGACAAGGTCTGGAAAATGGCTCTTAATAAGGAGTCCCATGTGTAATGAGTAGTCATTGATAACAATTACATAAGAAAAATATAAAGGCATTGTCATGCCTCTTGAACTGATTTCTCATCAAAGACCAGCTCACCGACCACCATCAAATTTCAACCCATGGAGTTCTAGGCATTACTTTCAAGACATCATTAGGATGAAACCCAGCTTTTACAAGTGAGTTTGAAGGGGAAACAAAGATGAGAATTATACGAATGTCGAGTTCAGCTCCATTTCACCTTCCGCTTAGTGCAGCGTCTGAAATTTCTGTCACATATTTTAGTCGTGGAATCTGGAGTCAACATCCATATAAAGTGATAAAAAAAACCTCGGTGACGAAGAAACACAAAAGGAACTCCTTGCAATCATATTTCGCCATCAGAGACAACCTAAACTACAAAAGATTTGATCTAGACGAAGAGTTGTTCTTATTGTATCATTAGGAGCACAACTAAGCAATGCACCACGATATTTCAGATACGATCCCAAATCACGATGGAGCAACCGAGTTTTCTACACAAAACCCTAGCTATGGTGGGCATGTTTTATTAGTAGCGGTCATTAGTCAGACATTAGCTTGTGCAACATCTGAGATGGGTATGATGATATGCAACTGGGGGTAGATATTAATAAGCGACCAACACTCATTATTCGATTATTTTTATCGGTTCTATGTTTTTTATCCGGAGGAATATAATTTTCGATATTACCAATTTTTTCAAACTTACACATATGCATTTTGAAACTTAATTAGTAATGTGATTAAACCCATTGGAGACTGAGATTTTTAACGGTTATTGTGACAAGACCAGGACTGAGTTTTTTCTTTTGTCTTAAAACAAAGTTTAATTAGTTTTTTTCAGTTATGGTGGTATTAAAACTTACCTGTAAAAAGTTTTTTGTTCGCTTGGGAATTCGATGTGGTGGTTATATATTTACAAATAATTACTAAATACATTTTTAACTTTTTTTACGTTATTTACTTACTGTATGAAAAATTTCAAAGACAGTTCTCCAAAATGTAAGGAAAACACTTTACATTTTTTACATTGGTAAATTGTTTCGTCTGACTCGCGCCTTCCGTGATCATAACACACTTTTCAACATCTTTTGGCTGGTTTCTAGCTTTGTTTGTTGGGAGGAATTTTTTTCAATGAAAATGTCCCCATTGTTGTTACATTTTGTAGCCTTCATTGGTTGTGGTGCCTACGTGAGACGGCCTCCCTCCTGTTAGGGCTCTATCAGGAAGAGCTGAAACTGTTGATAGTAAAGTCCCACTAGGTCTCAAACACATGACCTTTTAGACCTAAATTCTGAAACTCATGACAACTTTTCTTTTTAGTGACCAAAGTTGTGATACAATATCCTAGCATTACAATCAATGTCACAATTATCAAAAAGGTTGTAAATAAATATATTTTTCTAAGTACCACTTTGGCACTCCTACGCATTACTGGAAAAGGAGCGGAAAGTTATATTGGACCTGCTTGATCTACCCCACACATATACTTGTTGTAATTCTACCCCCACCAAAACATTTAGGTTTGAGGCCTTCACTACTGGAATTTTGTTTTCTACTTTCTCGCAAGAGAAGGTTACTTCCTTGGAAAAATCTGGTCTCTCGTCGTGGTTAGTGTTGAATGCATTGTCAACATCCTTCCTATCTTTCCATTTCAGACACAACATGTTATTACCTTGAGCGAAATGTTTATTTCATCCTTTCTTCAGTTGTTTCTTTTTTTATTTCCTATGGGGAACAATTTTTTATATTGGCTCTCAATGTACCAATGCAATAAGTATCTCTGTTTAGGAGCTTCCAAAAAAAGGTTTGGCGCTCGATGAGAATACCAATTGTCCATAAACATAAGTCGACCTTACACACCAAACTAAGTCTTCTGTCATTTTGTCAATAACAACATTGTTCACTAACTGAGCATTGTAGTGTTCATTGGATAATTTCCTTCCCAGTGTATATCTTGAAATTGTAGCAGTACCCTGTTTACAGGAATCACATACCTTATTAAATCTTAATTCCAATACCTAGCCCTTTTTGAAGGGTTGAATTGGATGTAGTAGCTAACCTTCCTCGGCAAGCGGACATTCAAACTTTCGTCAATACAACAAAACTTTCCAGGTTTGAATACCCTTTTGAACTGATGACAAAAGTAAATTCAACAACTGGTCGGATTTTCCTTAGTTTGTCAGTTTGCAGAACGTGAGGATGATAAAGTGTAAGTATCTAGAAATAGAAAATTTTGAATCTGTCGCGTGACATTACTCCTCACTATAGATAGGACAATGAATTATTTGTCTGCGAGACCAATAGTCCAGTTACTTTTTGTTTTGGGTTTTGTGGACATCAAAAACCAACAAGGCTAAAGTAAGCCTTCATTTCATCCTTGGTTTACTATCAGTCCAATGTATTATTAGCGCCTCCTAAACATTCAACCTTCCACCCAAGAATTCTTTCTCCCTAGTCGATACTTGTTAGTTTCACTTACAACTTTATCCGCCAGAATCATTGGTGTAGAAATTGATTCAATACATCTAGGCTCTGTTACAATCAGCAATTCAATTGCCTGGAAAACAATTGGATCTTATACCTGGATCAGGACTCTTCCAGTAAAGTTAGGATTTTGCACTTACTGTGTTTGTGTCATTTGTCACAGGGTCCATAGTTTGGAGGTTAGGCCTATTGTCATTGTCGTCATCGTCCATCACTACTATCACTTCAGCACACTTCGTCATTGTCACTGATTTCATCATTATCGTCATTGATATTTCACAGTTTCGCCATCCTAAATCGACCTCACCTATCACTATCACTTTCATTCAGTTACATTATCCACATACGTCAAGATAACATCCGGAAAACGGGGGAAAAACGGAGGAGAAACACTTCATCGCGACGACGCAATGATTGCTCGACTGATCGCTGTTCTCTATTGCAAACAGTTACGGTAGATATTTCAGGTTTATGTTTCGGTTTTTGCATTCAGTTTCTTGTATTCGGATGTTAGGATACCGAATAATACGATTCAACTATCGATCGCTTGTTGGGTGAACGGAATTATACACATACAAATAACCCGAGAATTATATCGAGTTGAACAAATCCCAAAAATTCCATTGACGGACAACTGTCCGTCATCCGCTCTTTTACCGCCAGCTGTATACATGATGACGGAGCCAATATACGTCATCCTGTCGCACCAAAGGGTTAATGTAAAACAGGTACACCGCAAAGAAGTAAGTAATGTTTTTACTTTTGGAATAATTGTGCAGATGTGAGAAATAATGAGTGAATATAAGTGACGAGATTTTGATTAGTGACCTTTTCAACATGTGGTGGTTGGCTTCTGGTATAACCCCATCACTGGGCGGAAGAAAATTCGTAACCTCCTATTTCACACAAAGCGGTTTACTCATTGATGTATCAAACTTAACAAGAGCAAGTGTCATCAATATTCTGTAAGTATTTCTTTGGAATATCTAAGTCTAGGCCCATAGTTGTTTTTTGTTGTTCTATTTGCTCACATGTTAGGTTGTTAGAAGATTTATGTTTTTTAAAATTTGTAATGTACTCGATAGAGTAAATATTGGTAACTGCAATTTATTATAAACCTCATTATTTAGTACAGATTTTTACATATCGAAAGTTTGGGGGTATGGGGGGACATATATCGAGAATTGTTCGATACAAAAAAAACAAACCGAACAACGATTGTAGGCCGTCTCATATTAAAGTCTCCCCTCGGCAGCTCAACTCGATTATTCATATTAAATTAACCCTTTTCTATCCTATAGCTGAATGTGAGAATTTGTCTGTATGAAATAATTCATGTCCAGAGGTGTGCCCAACAGCACATGGATGCGTTGTGAACAACGTTTCTTACCGCTATTCCTCAGTGTTTGTAATCATAGGCGGTATACGAGACCAAATATTTTATAAGCACATTGTCTATACTTTTAATAGTATACAAATTATAAAACCTCATAAACAATAGTAATCTAGTCTGATGAAGCTTACTCACCCCCCCCCCACCTTGAACACCCTAGTTTGGGGCTAACATTAAGTTTTGTTACCAATCCAAAGTTTACTATGGGACGTCATATTGGATCTCAGTCGCCGACATGATGATTGAAATCTACCAATTAACCTGTTTCATAATCACATTATTCAAACTAATTAATAATTGTAGTACGTCATGCAATCAGCGGGCCAAAGGACGTGAAAGTTAAATTTCGCTCAGAAGTATGTGAGAAGGTCCGTAGATAAAGGAAGCCATCATGGCAGATTTTTTCGTCTCACTCATACGTGTTGTTGATGAGGAGCATGGTGTAAACAATGTCAATTAATGGAGATGTTCTTCCAATTTTTTCTGTAAAACACAAAGCGATACCGCCATTATCGCTCTCTGTTTGTAGAAAATTTAGAGATGGAGCTGATGTACATGGAAGCCTTCAAACCGCCCGTGGACACAGAACGGTGGTTTATGAACGCTTTCACAGGCAGGGGTTTCATTTCTTGTCATACAAATTACCCAGATTCTTATAAAATAAACGCTCCAACGGACAAGGTGGATAAAAGTTCGTTTTTTTTGGACGCTTTTTATTGTCACACACACATTTTATATTATGTTAGACGAAGCTTTTTAGCATATGATTGGGAGGAGACCCCCCCCCACCAATTATTAAAAAGACCTGATCCTGAATCCGTTGCCGGAGAGTCGGAATCATTGTGCGAATAAATGGATGTGTTATGTAAATTTGGCAGATTGTTATGTTTGAATGAGATTTATTGTGGGGTGGAATGAAAAAAAATTGTTATCGAAGATAAAGCTAATAAAAGTTAACTTTTGCCATGTCATTGTAACAATGTTCTGGTGTAATAAAAAAATCTTGATCTTGATTTTGACTTTGGATTTATCAGACTTGTCGAATGATTGCGTTGTTCTCCAGCCAAATCACATTATATGTCTCGCCTCCGCCTTCACCACTCACGTGAATTGAATGGTTTTGGTGTTTTTAGCTAGACTGTATTCGCGACTCGACGCAGGCCCAATGAACAGATTTCATTTTCTCTTATCTGTATTATGCGCAATTTGTATCTCGAAAAATGAACATGGACCGAATATATATGACGAAAATGCAAAGATGGAAATGAAATGAAATAAGATTGAAGAAATTACATTGAGTTTCAACTTGATATTGTGCATGTCACAATGCCGCAGGTTTTTAGCATGAGCGTCTCGCGAATACACTTTTATATTGGGGTCTTATGGTTAATCCATGATGGGCTAGCCCGATGAAATGGCAGAATAAATAGTGAAAATCGACAAGGCAAACTGTAGTTTGGTCTGAGCGTAATTTCTTTGACCTAATTTTCTGTTCGTGTATGCCTCAACCTGCTTGGAAGACAATTCTGGAAAAATTAAATGAGGTTTATAGATTTTGAATATTAGTACGTGACAACCTACTGAGCAGAAGATTTGTAATGCCGATTGTGTCGATCTTCCAAGTTTGCGTTTGTACATTTGTTTAGGGTAGAAGACTTCATAGCATAAGGCCAAAAAGTATCTCTTTTAACCGTGATAAAAATTATACAAAACAAATATGTGACTATGTGCGAACGTAAAAATTAAAAGTTATTTATATTACAGGCCACGAAAGCTAGTAAAAACAGAGAAAACGTAGAATATATAGCAAATAAAACATTTCATTTTGATGTTAGCTCCTGTTCCCCTTTCTTTTATTGCAGCGTCTGGTATCTGACACTGTCTCAGACTTGACTCCTGGAACCTGGGGTCATTTTTTCTGAAGAGATCCATAGAAAGTCGACGACGAAGGAAGAAACTTGAATCGAAACAGTTACATCGTTTTGATATGAGATGGACTTATAAATAGGTGAAGTGTATACCAATTATTGTGTACCTGATGAGGCAATGAGACTACCATTTCACCTATTTATAGGTGTCTCTGATGTTGAAACGATGTAAAATGTTTCGTTTTTAGCTTCTTCGTCGTCCGACTTTCTTTCGAACTGTCTTCGGACGAGTATGACTCTAGATTCCAGGAGTCAAGTCTGAGACAGCGTCAGCTTACCAGACGTTGCAATAAAAAAAGACGAACTGGAGCTAAACTCAAAATTCAATCAAATCAGCCCTCCTTACTATAGCTACGTGTCATGTAAAAGAAACGTCCGTTATATTTATTGTAAACTAGCGTCAAAATATAAACAGTAATTAATTATAGCTGAAGGTATTTTAAAAACGATATTTGTAGAAGGACCATATGTTAACAATAAATTAACTTTGTTTGAATAAGTTACGATCTTGAACAACTGCCACAGAATAATACAATATATAATTCGATTAAAAAGAGAATTTGCTCCTATCCCAGGCTCCTTCAAGCTGTCATTCTCGGCGATTGTCTATGCATATTTAAAATGTGAGGAGCTCCCTCGTTTCCATGTGGTATATTAATGGAATATAAAACACCATATTTATACCCGAGCTCCGCGCCCTCTCCGGTGGAAACTCACTCATTTCATGCAACAAAATTGAATACTTACATAGACTTGGTTATAATTACTTAGTGTTAGTAAGTTGTATATTGTTGTTTAGTTTTTTTACCACTAAGTATAAAACTGCATTATATTACTCGATTGCTAAACCACAATGTACTTGTACTGACTACCTACTTTCTAACTTTTTCCTGATATGTTAGATTGGGTTTTCAGCGAAAAAAAATCTAAAACCTTAGTACTTTATTGCCTGAATATTAAAAAAAGTATGCATTTTTACAGATGAAAAATCTAAAACGTGCAACCAAAATATTAGTGCTTAAAAGGGGGTCTGAAGTTGATATGAACATATTGTATCTTATAGCGGTACATTCTAAGGCTCGGTTCCGTTTTCATATACAGCTGGACCCTAAGCGCGATAATTTCCTAAAAAAACTAAAGTGAATTTACAGAGGGTATAAAACACATAAAAATCTTTCACCCTTTCAGTGCTCTCTCAAAATGTTAGATAGATGTGCACCAAAGTGCAGAACAATGTAGGTGATACTCCTAAGGCAAATGTTTTAAGATATAATCGATTAACCACCTCACAAGAGTAGGAGGACCTTGAGGAACCACGTTCTCACGCATGAAGGGGGTTCTCCCTCCGATTTTCTGGAAAAACCGCCCGCACGGTGGATTACTGTTGACATTGTTATCACAATTTTGTGGCTGTTGCTGTTTCTTTGTCCCGCAGTAAGTTCTGTCAAGTCCGGAGGTTCTCTACAGCAGCATTCCAAAAGCAACGGGCAATTGAACTCGCAAATTTGTATATTCCTCATGATCTGATAGGTACTGAATTATACTATAGTGGGGTACCTTAGGATATTTATAGTAAAATTACAAGCAAAAATCCTACATAGTTTCATGAACCCGCTGTTGTAGGGGAAAAGTTGTGTAGCGAAATTTTGGGGGTATTACAATTATTTATCAATTGTATTGAAAAACTATTAATTTCTTTTGGTTCTTTGGTTTTTAAGCTCCTTTTTTTCTTGGAAGTACTTGGTATGTTAATTATTTTTATAATTTTTTGCGCCCTTACGTGATGGTATAAAATAAATAAGGCTACGTACTAAGGCTCAGGGCCCTAATAACATAAAAGAACGTTACCCTGTCAAATCAAAAATGATGTTTGCCTCTATAATTTTAAGTGGAATGTTTGCGTTACGTGCCAAATTTCAATGTCCATAGGCGCTCATTCCTTTTCAATAATACTCAACGGGAAAACAGACCATACCTACAGACACTTAATTTTGACGGAAAAACACTTAGTCGATAGCTATATTGTGAAGATATACAAGTTCTATAGCCCCAATCCATTTCTCGAAATATTACTCTGAGTTTCTCGACTTTGCTAATGCTTCAGCCAAATCACCTGAGTGACATACCGTTCACCATCACCATGTAATCCACATTCCTCAAGACAGAAGTTGTTTAAGCTTTTTTAAAATTATCTTACCTAATTGGTCAGTTTGTTTTTGAGGATGTCGCACATGGGCAGCAGGCACACATCATCAGGAGATAGAAAATGATCTCCTGCACCTCGAGTAATACGTTTCACCTAAACGCTTCAACCAATAAATCTTCTCTATTTCAAAGTTTTGTTATTGACGATGGAAACTTTATAAAGGGTGGGCAGGACGGTTCGGACATTTTTCATCGTTATATGTATAGAAAAGGTAATATATAACAAAAACGTTATGTGTTGAGAGAATAGATTTTGTGTTTCGCTTGTGCTGGGTTATAACTTGTGATTTGAGTACTCCTGAATTCGTGTACTCTCGTGACTTGTTCTTCCGGAACTTGCCATCCTAGTCTTAGTCGTCGCCCTGGAGCTGGAACCAAGTGTGCAGCTCTTTCGGTTATGTTTGAAAACCCTGTCGGTTATGTTCCTTTTCCCTTCTTTTCCCGTTCTTTATTTGTGTATAATATAAACCCATAACCTTGCCCCCCCCATCTGACGAAGTGGGATGGATCTCCTAATACTCGTAGAACATTGTTGACTATACAGTTTGGAACATATTAACGACGGCAAATGTTCGAATGACCATGTTATATACCCCCAACGCCCCGCGCAGTCTAACCCATTTTATGCAGCCTATTTCCCCGTGTGTCTGATGACTTGAGTCACTGGGTATCTTACCCAGGTCACAGGGGTTTATCTTACCACTGGTGAGTCAAGTGCGTGTGCCTCAGCCAAAGGTTAGAATCAAGATATCGAAAATACTAACGTCATCCGACCGTCCCGGACCCCATATCTGGTGCTACTTCTACTGACTTGTGCTCTTGTAAAAAGTTTATACGGCAAGTATTAAACTGGGATCATTTATTAGTACTGGTAATCCGCTGAAGCTTTCTTAACAGTTTTTTCTAATTATTGTACTGTGACAAAGAAAACCGTTTTGTAATATGTCACTTGCACCATTTCTCCAGGGGACAACTTGAGTTACGCAGGTTGTACATATTACTCATCAAGTAATAAGTAGGCGTTACTGGGGGCTTTATATAAGACAAACTAATGTATAATCATTTTACAATTTTTGTGCTGACCTATTAAAACTTAAAGAACTTATAAATTTCATTACATTATGGTGCTTTATTAGAAGTGACTCGTGATACTATTCGTTACGTCATATAAACCTTGTTGTTAATGTAGTCGACGTTGGTAGAAGCGAAACTTAGACACTTTAATTCTTAGTATTACGCTTTGAATGGTCTATGAGCTGGAGATTACAATATACAAGTCGCACAAGCACATTTTTCATCTTGCTCTCATATATATCGCGATGTATGTTTGTGCAGTCTCCCGTGAGAAAGTCGATCGAATCGTCAAACCCAATTTTAGTTTGGTAGAAGAGTCAAACAAATAACGGGGTACAATATAGGTCGAGAAAGAGATAAAAATATAAATGTTTTCATCTCTATCAATATCAATAAAAAATGAAACTTACGTGTGGGATTGTGTTAGTTCTTACACTAAACTTGACCCATGTCGACTGGATTGATTTGGGTGAAATGATTATTGGTGTTTCGAATAGTATTTGTTGAAGTCCAAGATATAAAAGTTGGAAAAATGGGAGTAATAAAAATCTGCGGAATATTTACTCAGATATTTGTGTAATAAATTCTGAAAAAAATTATCATTTACTAAACTCATACCCTTTATGACAATAGTAACTCCCAAATAGTTTAGCAAAGGACTCGACTGTTAAAGCTTGTGTGACGCATTCCTATGTGAAGTTACAACTAAAGTGACTCAGAATCATTTGTCTTAGTTTTAAAACTTAGCATTTGCCATTTAAAAATTTGTTGATCCAGAAAATTATTGGAATTACATTATACAGTGCTTTTGGATCTTTATATTGTTATAACATCATTTTCGACGAAGACAAAAAAAGTTAACTAAACCTAATTTTTATTTTTAGAGATATTTGACACCTCAAGGAGACGATTAACAATAAAAACCCATGTATTGGAAAATTAGAAACTAATATTTAAATTGATATATGTCTAATAATTACGACAAATAATATTGATGATATAATAAAAGCTTTGGAATTTTTTTATATGTACAATACAGGGTAGATCAGAAAGCCCTAAGGTTTTCCTCTCCTGATTGTAAAATTTTTAACGTTATAGAGTTAAACGGAATAAACGACAAATTAGGATTGCTAAAACTCACTGCTTGTGACCTATATGTCAGAAGCAGAAGGCAGAAAAAAACGCGATTTTACAAAGTTAGATGCTGTTTGTGAGCTATAGAATAACATTCAGTCTTTTAATGACCTTTACATATGCACAATATTTATCTTGTATCGATGGTAAATTCAATCATTATTAACTATAGCTCACATCAAATAGTTTTCACATCAGCCAAGATAATAACCGCAGACAAAATAAATGTTTTCAAATCATATAAGTTAGGATTCGCCAAAACTACCCACAGAAAACCCATCTATGTGTTTATATTGTTCTTACTCTACAATTCTATTTAGATTGTCCCTTCTGATTCCCTACACTGGACCATCCAAAGGCTAAAAACTATATACGAATAAAGTAATGCGTTAGGTATCTTACGTCAAAATCAAACAATGTAGCGGTTTATAAGCGTGTCAGTAATGTAATCATAGTACCAAGTGTATGATAGTCGTGACACACTTTGCCCTGTAATGACATGTTCGAGAACTTCAAATCTCAAGCTCGTTCTTGGACTTGTTTATTTTACACACCTCTATGTTAGTTTAGTAAGAAATCGTTGCAATCTTATTCAGCGAACATATTGAGCTATTATAGATACATATATGCAGACATAAGAGTGAAAACTTTAGCTTTACTTGCTTGTTTGTTGTATAACTGTATCTTACTATTCTGAACATGCCTTGTTGCATGGTTTTACTCAAGGTCCGATTATATAAATGAACGGTTAATTTTGTTACAGAAGAATATCAATCACTGAAAAATTCAATTTATTGATTCCATAATAAAACGACTATCTCTGGAATTTAGGTTTTTAATAAAATGGGAGGCATGAAGGAGGACGGGACGGATGTTGGCTCTTTTATGTTCCGGTTGGCTATCCTTCTCTCTCCTCACAGCTTCTCCGCTATCAGTTCTATCCCAGCGTATATCATATTAATTGGTGCAGCCGTGGTGGTCTGTCTTTCTGATATGTCTAGTAGCGGATGCTGTATCAAACCTCCACGATCAATACGAGAGTACGATATATGGCGTAGCATGCCTCATTACAAAATCATACACATAATGACGTGTTCATATACTCGTTGTTTTTCTTGCAGGATTGGGGAAAACAATAAAATACAGAAAATTTTCAGATATATATTATATTTATATTGACTAAGTAAATATCATAATACGTTTGCTTGTGTATGCTAAGAAAATATATACTTCCCCTTTTATACTTCCATCGTCTGTTAGAAAATAAGAAAGTTTGTCTTCTGCTCGTGTTCACGGGCCTTTTAAATCGCAAATACTCGTATAGTATCTTCGTGTATGTTTGTCGTGCTATCTTCTATCACCAAAATAGTGATAGAAGATATACCAAAAACTCCAATAGTAATACGCTAAAACTCCAGTTTCAATTTTAGTACCCTCGCCACGCGGTTTTTTTAAAAAACCGCCGAATCTTGAGCAGTTTGAAATGGTTAAAGGTGCAATGGAAAAAAGGCGTTTTCTACATGATTTTTCCCGTCTATTAACTTTGTGAGGATGGCACTCTTTAAGTTACCCTACATAGGAAATATCTCGTGGTATTGACAACCCCTTTATTGGCACATGGCTCACGTTTAGATGAAGATAGGACCTCCACAAAATTATTCAGCGCAGAGAGCTCCTGCTAAAAATTAGTTTTGATCTCTGCGCGAATCATTGAGAAAATGGCAAAAAGCATGTTTTGTACAGTAATTGTCCTTACGTATTTTAGTATCAAGGGAATGTTTTTCCGCTCTCTTAAAAATGACAAAAAAATATACCAAATTTCTTTAAGGGAAACATTATATGCGCTCTCGTAAATTTTTTGAAAGTCCCTGGGCAAAGTATTTAAACTTATTTTTTAAGGGGAAAATGCACATTTTGCAATATTTTAAAACACAAAACTTTTAAAATTTCAGAAAAGGGGTATTTCGAAATTCATATATACGTTTGTGAGTTGGGGTCGAAATATGTCGTGGAGCAGTTAGACTGTTCGACCAATTAAGATTTCAAAGTATTTTTCTGACTTATTTATGCAATTGAGTATGACTTAACATCAATGAAATTGCATTTCTCGGATTAAATATGAGATGGGCTTATCCCCAATTGCTTAGTAGTTCATTTTTTAGCCACAGCAGGATATGCTGCGGTAATGTTTTTTTTGCAGTCATTGCGGGCCTGCGAGGGGACAATACAAACAATGAAGTGAGAGTTTTGTAAACACCCTGCTATCATTGATAGTGTGTCTATAATAGTTATTATGTCTTCTGGCGGGACAGTTTTAAGTGTGTTAGAAGTCAAGAAGAATATCATCTACTGCCAGTTACATGCGGCCATCACACGCAAATTTTCAAAATCGAAGGCTTAGAGGTATCTCAAGTGAAAGCATTATTTGTATAATATTGATGGAGCCTGCAATTTTTTTTTAAAACATAAGTAGATATATCAGTTACATAAAATTATTTCATTATCATTGGTTGAGGAGATTCAAAAAACGTAAATACAATTTTGTTATGGTTCTATTTTAGTTTTTTTTAAAATGAATAAATAACATACTTATAAGTCTCGAAAACGTAAATTTCGGTCCAAAGTGTCAACTTTTCCGTTATGTTCAGGGGTTAAAAATTTCTTAATCTAATGGTCATTTCAAATTGCCATTGTTAGGGTTTTACTTTTGCCTCAACTTTAGTTTGAAATAAAAATTACAATGTTAAAGTCCTGTTCTTACAGTGGATGGGGTTTTAATAATTTTCTTGTCTACGTCTAAAAAGGGAAAATTTTACAATCTAAGATGGGAAAAGTTGTGAAAGCCTACACTTACGTTTTAAATTAATATGGAACCTAATGAAATACCTTTTTAAGGTTAGTTATTGATATTCACATCCCCCAATGCGAGGTTGGGGGTTCTATCAAAAGTGTTTGGGGGGGAAAATTTGAATGTAAGCATAGCTCATGATGTACTTTAATTTAAATTGTTTTGACCATCCACCATTTATTTTTTAGTAGCTTTAAGACAAGAATATTAAATCAGCTTACATTGTACATGGTTTCCCAAAATTTTTAATCCAGTGTTTTAAATCTTGAAAGAACGAAAACCCTTTACACGTCCGGGGGATTTGCGGTACTCATTGTAAATTCTACTTTTAAAATAGAGGACCTCTTATTTTGATGTACTAAACCCAAAAACCCCTATCAGATTCTTTAATTTTTTAAAGATTTTCTTCTGTTCTCTTTGTGGATCAACTATCCCTGACATGATAAAAAAATGATAGTTACTTCAAAAAAGTATATTTACAGGTGCTATAATGAGTGTAACATGGGTTTTGTTATGCTTTTAGCTGTTAATCGTACGGGGGAATTATTCAAGCCCCCGTGCGGGATTTTTTACACCTGCATATTAGGATAATAAACAAAGCGGGAAGGTATTAGTAAGAGGAAAAAATTCCAAAAAACCGGGGAATTAAAAGCCATTTTAAACGTATATTATTTTATAATGTACTTCACATTTCTCAGAAAACATCTCTCAGTGAAAGAAAGGTTTTGGAATTTTAAAGCATCCAAAAAAACTGTCTGTCTTTCATAATTTCTGGGGTTTTTGATAATTTTAATAAAATTTTCCCCAAAGATCATAAAGACGTCATTCCAATAGATGGGCCCCATTTTGGGGAAATTTTGGTTCGAATGGCGATTGCTATAGGTTCGATGCTCTTCCTTTATCGACTTTATTTTAAAATTGGGGGAAGTTGTAGCGCCAGAGCTCTTTTGCGGCCCAAAAATTCTTCTGTCAATTATACAATTATGAACTTATTTGAGCGCAAATGACTTACAGTTTCGACAGCCTGGGTGTCAATAATACTCCTTCAGGGGAAACCACTGCTTCCTTTCGGGATGGTGTGGCGTAAAAACCCCTTCCTTGTGTTAAATCATGGTAAATATAATTGCATTCATCTCTCATAAAAAAAAAAAAGTGTACTATACTATATTGTATTGAGTATCATTTTTATCTATTATATTTCTGTAAATAATTTTTACAATACGAATGCTTGAGTTCAGCTCCAGTTTTAAACCCTTTCCTCTTACGTTCAGTGTGGTTTGGAAATCTGATTCTCCCGTGTAGACTTGACACCTAAAAAACCTGGAAGTCATGTTCATACTGAAAGGGGGGATCCAAACAACAATCGGCGACGAAAAAAGAAGAAGAAACTCAAAACGAAAACCCACCGCATCATTTCATACATCAAAGGGGGGACAAACCCAGACCACAAAATGTAGTGCAATCTAGGTGAAGATTTATTCTCATTGTTATTTCATCAGGTGTCAACTGAGTGCATATCAGGTGTTTTTAAACTGAGTGCACTATGATGTTGACTGAACACGATCTCAAAGTACGGCTAAACTCTACGTTCGATCGAATCGGGGCCCCCTTTCCCCTCATTAGCTGGCTTTTCTCCATAGAAGTAATTTTTACAATCACTTTAGAACATCGTGTGCTTACTAATCTGATATTGTCAGTTATTGAACATTAACGGTTGTTAATCGGAATTCAACCCCCAAAACTGTTTGGCTCCAGCCGAGCTACGATTAAATTTTATAGTTATTTTGGTTATTATACTTGTATTTATCATAGTATTTTTCAATAAAAATTGTTATGTTACGAACTTTTCTAGGTAAAAGCATTGACCGGGGAATTAAATAAGCACTTAGAAGGGGAAGAATCGAACATGTGGAAGCGACTTGGGGTGTTCTCTAATCCACTAATATGAAAAAGTTTTAAGTTCTTACTAGAAATTTAATGGCAAGGGGTACGTTGAATATCCCAACTACAGGATTTTCCACCTTACACGGTATGAATACCTGATAACATTTTGGGGTTGTGTTATTTTGATTGGGAGCTGACAATTTTCAAAGGCTTTACCGCCACAGTATCTGAGCTTTGGGCTGTATATCAAAGTGGTCTGATTGCGTACTGGGAAATCTCTCTCAGTAACTAGTTCGATCGGCTTACTTTATTTGTTCTCACTGCTTGTTAAAACAACGCTCGTAGACAAGCAAATTAGATTAACGTTTATTGATCAATTATGCCCAATACATTCTGATGCGGTTTTATAGAATGAAGGGCTTTTCCTTGATATTCTTATGGATTGATTCTCTAAGGTCAAAATAAAAAAGTCAAAAGGATGTTCTTATTTTTACCAGGGGGAAATTAGGATTATGAAGCCCTCCACCTAACACTTAAACCCTGGAGACCAACGGCCCTTTGTAAAGGTGACTCCTGAACCACCACCCAATGGTCCCCGGGCAGGCGGGCTCCCTTGTAAGGACAGATCACTCAGCAGTTCACCCCCAACTATCTTGCGATAACCACCGTATCTTGGTACACTGTAATGTTTGGGCCACAATTTTCAAAATAATTCATGGTTTTTTTATCAAAAAAGTAGTTAGGTACTATAGAACATTAGAAATGGTGCATAGGACCTAGATTAGTTTGGTAGAAGAGTAACCTTCGTAACGTTTTTTTGTGGGACCTCAGTACGGGGGCACTTTCCACCGGAGGTAGGAAGTAGACTATCGCGGACTCTTGGAGCATAGATGAAGTTTAGATCAAGGGAATTGCTTATATTGGTGATATTTCAGCTAATAAAAATGGAAAAAAGTGAAGAATATCAACAAAAAATTTCCCATTTTCCGCTTGTCCGGCTTCAAGTGACCTGGAGGTGTTGACTTCACCGCCCCAATGCACGCGGAGATCTGGTTACCTTCCCAGTGGTAGAAATTTCGATTTTTCCAAATTTCCTCCGGGCTTCGAGTTCTTACGTAATGGCACATTTAAGCCAAAGTTTACCTCTTTTAGACGAACAATCAGAAGCTAACCTATGCAGTATACTTCTAGGTTTTATCCAGCCCCATACGGTCACGTAACTGCTGGTTGTTGTTTGCTACGTAATGTGCTTGATATCCTTCCCGGTTGTTAAATTGAGTTTTGGTGTTGAGAAGTTTGCGGCGAGGGTGGCCCAAGTATTGATCTAGTTAAACAAAGCTGGCTCAAACATATCGTACAATGAGAGGACTAATAACTTTTGGACTGATATTTTGGTCATCATTTAATTACGAAGCCATTGATGGGTTTCAGAGGTACCTTCTTGGCTGCTGAGTATTAATTGTGACCAGGACTCTCTATGGACCGCTGCATGAAGCTGTGCGGGGACTGGTATCTGCGGGAATATCAAACCTACGTCTGGGGTGTCGGGTAAATTCATAGAGGATCACGGTATTGTGAATACCATCGTATAGTTCTAACCTTAAGTATTTTTATCCTTTTGTCTCTCCCCTCCAATCCCATCTATAAAAAGTTTTGGAATAACTCTGATGGACTAACTTTCTTCATAATAGTTGACAAGTATTAAAGATCGCTAACGTCCTTGGACGGGAGCAGTGTTGTCAACCATCACCACTGCTCAAAAAGGGACCTATTAAATTACATTGGGGCACATTTCAAACGTTCACTCAACACCATTCGAGGATGGACGTTAAACCCCAAGCGCCAAAAACACCATTGGCCGGGACAAGTCAAATTTTTGGTGCCCTGGGGAAGTCTGCACCCCCAATTTCACTCTCTGAAATTAATTAAAAATAACATTTCCCATCACACAATGTCAAGGGTTTAAATTACCATAATTTAAATCAAGAAACGGCTGTGGTTCGATTATACTTGTTCTCTGATTTTTTGGATTCGTCTCCGCCCCGGAAGTAGCAGAATAAAATTTATTAAATCGGTACATATCACAGAAAATATCATTTGGAAAGGGAAAAAATATTTTTCTATATATTGCTTCTTTATGATAGCACAAAACCATAGTTTTTAATCGATTTAAACCACTAATTTTAGTTTGTTCCTATTATAGTCCTTGAAAGCATAGAGTAAGCTTGATAGTAGAAACCACTTCTTATTTTCAAACCCTTTTTCAGCTACTATTTTAAACACAGAGAAAGAAACTAAAATTCGGATATGAAAAATTAAATCTTTTTAGCAAAAATGTACTTTTTACTGTGAATTTCAGCCAAATATTTTAAGTATGATTCCCCCCGAAAGTTGCCGACCGCAAGGAAACCAAAAGATAACTTAAATGTTTCAAAAAACCCGAAAGTTCAGTTAAATTAGGAGATACTTCTGACGTCAAAAATTCAATGGGGGAAAAAAGGTTTGTTTAGATTATACGAGTGGTGAATGAACAATTCTACCTTTCTTCTATTTTTACACCAAATTTACTCCTAATAAGACGTTTACCTTTTTAAAAAATATTGTATACACTAATTCGTTAAAAAAGTTTCTTATTAGGATAATTTCCAAATTAATCAGGCTGCTCGAATAAATTAAGTTAATATAAATTTTTATAGGCTCATTTCAACACTAGTGATGTAATGAAAGCCAAAATAACCTTACAAGTGACGGTAATTTTAAAGGTCCATTACGTGATGATATGATGGATGCGATTTATCATCACAAGTTAGGGTTAAAAAAAATTAGCACAATTTTCAGAAATTCACTGCAAGGTTTAGTATATTTATTGCTTTGCCAAAAAAGGACAGGAGCAGATTCCCAAAACCAAAGGGCGGTACAAACCAAGACGGCGCTGTGACGACCAATTTACAAAAACGCTAGAGAGTGATCCATTGGTATCACCAAATTATATACTTAAATTTATGGGGTCCCGTTTCCCCAAAAGTCCACCCCCCGTCCCCCCATTTGCGAGTAGTTACGCCCCCGGGCCCCCACCAAAGTGGTCCCTCTGTCAACCCCCCCAACCCCCATCACTCACCGCATAGGAGGGGGGGGGAGGGGGTCAAAAAATTTGGTTTAGGCATAAAAAAAATCTAGGAAAAATTTATTTTTGAATATTTTTTAGTTGAATTCCACTGGGAAAAAATGGAAATACTTTTATCTTTTACTATGTATGTATGTATAACCCCGCAGGGATTAAAAACCCCGGGTTTTCGGGTCAGCTTTTCAGGGGTCCAAAAAAAACAATAGGGGCAAATTTTAACCAAGTTTGAGTGTTAATTTAAAAGGGGGGGATTAGAAAAAAATCTAGTAAAAATTTTATTAAAAAAACGGTTTTTTTAGTTACACAAATTGGGTTTTCAGCTTGTTATTTTTTTGAAAACACGAAGAAAAAATCATTGAGAATGAAATTTTTCAAAAAGGGAAACCATTACAATTTCAAAGGTGAAAAAAGTGGAAAATGATGATGAAACCAAAACATGACACAGTGAAAAAGTTATTTACATTTGGATTTAAATTTGGGAGCCAATAAATTAAAAAAAACCCTTAATCATAGGGCATACCGACATATTTGTGCATTTTTTTAAAAAATACCGTCTTTCGGGGGTACTACAATTTTTTAAAAATATTACATTGTTTTCTTCTTAACTCCCCAAAATTTACTTTGGGTTTAAAATTTTAATTGTGTTTTTTAAATTTGTAAAATAGAAATTTCAGGGAAACCATGCTTTGGGGAAATTTTTTTCATTTGGGTTTTAAATTTTTTTTCAAAAACAGCTAGTATAAAAAATTAAATTTAAAAATTTTTTTCAAACTTTGACATGTGTTCAAAGCCCAAAAAATAGTAGGAAACTTTGTTGGGATTTATGGGAATTTAAATTTATTAAGTTATGCCTGGGGGGTTTTTTTCCCTCATGCGCGCAATAGTTTTCCTTTGTAGCAGTTTTTTATTTCACATTTTTAATGCCCCAATTACCTACTTACACTTCTTTTTTTTTTTGTCGGTACCGTCATTGCTCCCCTTCGGTTATTATAGCCCCATGCCCTTTAAAAATCTTAGTTTTGACTGTTTTTCACCTGTAGTGCTACACGGTTTTTTAAAGGGGTTTTGCAAGTATATGTTCAAAATAAAACCTTTAAATACATAAAAAAAAAACGCATTTTGTAACAAAAATAATGATTTGTTTTCCCCAGCCTGAAGTACAGAATAAAAATTTTTTCAAAATTTCAAATTACTTTTCGTTCCTTTTTGGAAAAATAATTAATTTTTTGGGAAAAAACAAAATAAATTTTTAAATTTTAAAATAACCTTTTTGATTTAAATTTGCAAACCATTAGCCCTTTTAAAACTTTTTTTTGTTTTGAAACCCTACAAAAAAAATTTAAAAATAAAGATAAATGTTTTAACAAAAAATTTTTAAATTTTATATAATTTTATATATATAAATTTATTATTTATATATAAAATTTATAAACTATAAAATAATATATTTTTAAAATTTATATTATATAACTTAAAAAAAAAACCTCAGTTTTTTTCTGGCTTTAAAAAGCCCTTTAAAAATTTTAGCAGTTAAAAAATTACGTAAAAAGAAGGGTTTTTAAGTTTGAAGAAGTAAAGGCCGAAATTTTGGTTTTAAAATAATACTTTTAGTTTGATAATTTATTACTCTATTTTTAAAAACATTCCCCAGTTTGGCGTTTTTGACGTTTTTCGGTAAACGCTGAATCAAAACTCGCGTAGGGGTTAAAATTTTTGTTGCAGAAACCCCGCACAAATTTGTTTTATTAAAAACCCAACCCCAGCAGAGAGATCTTTGTTTAAAAACCCTATGGAAAAGAAAACAGTAGATAAATTTCTCTTTGTGGGGTATCCTTTTGATATCTGGTGTACGTCCGAGGCCGCCCCCTGTTTCCCTTTTTAATTACTCCGTTGATTTCCCCCAAAAAAAACCCCCGGGGCCCCGAGGTGCAAACCCAAAAGCCCCGTGCCTCGTCCCCGTCTTGAGGGCCCCTCGACCCCCCTTTCGGGGGGGGGTTTTCGTGAGGGGGCCCCCTTTTACTGGGGGCGTGGGAAAGGGGATTGTGGGAGAATTTTCGAAATCAAGGGCAACGAAATTTCCTCGAGGGAGGTTGCCTGGGGTGAAATTTTCCCCAAAAATCCTTTGTTTTAAATTTTTTGTTATTGCAAAGGGGAAAATTTGGGAAAGGGGAAACAGGGGTTCTGGGAAACATCGTACGTTTACAAAATGTATAACAAAAAATTTTTGGGAAAATTTTGGGAATCTCCCCCTTCATCGTCAGGTGGGGGAGGTAGATCCCAAAAATAAAAAAAAACAGAAAAAAAGAAAAGGGGGAAAAAAAGTGTTAAAAACGTATTCAAAAAACTACTTGGAGTCCAGCCCTAACCCGTTGTTATGCACATTTTTAAAATTTAAAAAGTAATTGGGGCTTGTTGAGCGATTTAAACTTTAAAAATTGACTCATTCGAAGGAAACTTTTGTTTATCCTGGGGCCCAACTCCCCTTTGTTTGTTTTTTTGGTTAAACAGGGAGGGGTTAACGAAAGGTTAAATTTAGGAAAATATTTACTAGTAGTCCCAAAAGGGTTTAACCCTTTTAAAGAGTGCTAATGATCTGACCCTTGAATATAGTATCCCTGGGGATGTTTTTCTTGTTTTCCGCCCCAACTCTTCGAGTTAGTTTACTTTGGGAAAAATTTCTGCCACGTGATCAAAGGGGGAATCCGTCAATGCCCCGGGCCTTTCCGGCCCGGGTTCAGTAGCGCCTGGGGCCCCAGGTAAAAAAAAAAAAACTAACTCTTTGGGTTTCAAAAAATCTATTTTTCCCCAATTGATACACGAGAGCTTTCCCAATTTTGTTTTTTGCCCTTCCCAAGTTTCGCTTTAAAGGGCCCTTTAACCACAGGGGGACACATTTAGTTGCCCCCCGGGGGAAAAGTGGGGGAAGGGTACACAGTCCCAACTGAGGGCCTTTTGGGACGTCCATCTAGTTTCCCGGATTTTCCTAATTTTAAAAAGATTAAAGATTTCTTTATTTTTTCTTTAAACATATATAAATTTTATTTGACATGGGTAAAAAATTTTATTAATTTTTAATATAAAAAAAAGCCAAATACCAATTCCCCAAAAATTTCTGCATTTTTCCCAGAATAAAAGTATGTTCAGTCTAAAAAAAAATCTTAAGTGTAAAGGGTTTCTAATTAAAAAAAAGGTTATTTTGAAATTTATAAATTATTTTTTATTTAGAAAAAATTAATTACTTTTCAATATGGAACGTAAGTAACTGTAATTTTAATATTTTATTCTGTACTTTCAGGGGTGAGAAAATTTTGCAAAATTTTGTGTTCAATGTTTTTGATTTTTATGTACTTATTGTTTACTTTGAACATATACTTCTTGGAAAAACTCCTTTAAAAACGTGTGGTTACAGGTGAAAAACCTTTTGGGACAAAAAGGGGGTTAAAAATGGGGCTATAATAACCGAAAAGGAAAATGAAAAAGGGACCGACCCCTAAAGAAAAAGGTGTAAGTAGGTAATTGAGGCCCTTAAAAATGTGAAATATAAAAATTTCTACAAAGGAAAATATTTTTTGGGCCCCTGAATTTATTAGAAAAAAACTCCCCCAGCATAAAAATTAAAAAAATTTTAAAAAACCCCTAAAACCCCCAAAATTTGATCTTACGGGAAATTTTTTTTCTGGGAAAAACCCTGTTTTGGATTTTTTGAAATCAATTTTAATAAGTTTATACAAGCTGTTTTGATCAAAATTAGAATCAATTTAAAAAATTTCCCAAAACAAAGGATTCTGAAAAATTTTATTTTTCTTTTTTTAAAAAACACAATTTAAATTTTTAAACCCCCGTATAATTTGGAAATTTTGGAAAAAACAATTAAAAACCAAAAAATTGTTCAATAAGCCTTAATAAAAAATAAAAAATTTTTAAAAATAATGCACAACTACAATAAATAAGTTCAAAAATAAACATAAACAAGTAAAATATTTTAAAGAAGTAATAACCCGAGAAAAAAAAACCAAATAAAATCAATAAATTTGTAACCCGGGGGGCCTCAAAAATTTACACAGGGCAAATGCCCTTCAAACAAAAGGCTTTGTTCCCAAAGTGAAAACCAAAAGTTTCGGTTTTTTTTAAAGAAAAAAAAAAATATTAAAAACAGGGAGAACCCCAAAAATTTTATTTTATTAGTTACAGGAAAAATACCCGTCTAAAATTTTAATTTAAAAAAATTTGTTCCCTTCAACCCCAAATACCTTATAAAGTTTTTTTAAAATTAACAATATTGACTTTTTCCAAGGGGCCATTTCTTTATATGGGGAAAGTTTTAAAAAATTTTCCCCTACATAAAAGGGCTTTCCTTTTTTTTTTTTTTTCTTTTTTTGGTTTTTGTTTAAAAAAAATTTCCCAAAATATAGGTTGTCTTTGTTCCTTTGTATTATAATTTTTGTGTATATTTTGTCTGAGGTGATATGTTTGTAAAATTTCTTCACCTTTTAATAAACATGGGAAAATTTTTTACATACTTCGCAGAGTCATAATTTGTTTAAATTTTTTGTTAAATGGGGTTGCAAGAAATTCTGTTAGGTATAACATTATTTTTTTGATTCTGTTACTATTTCGCTGAAGGGGATGGCTTCACCGGAAAAATTTTTTGGGAAAAAAACACTATTTACATTAAATTTGGGGAAATCCCCAAAAAAAAAAAACAAAATCATCCTCACCTTGCCTCGTCAGATCTAAAAAACAAAGGTGGAAAAAGTGACAACTTTAAATTAAACGGTCATGATTAAAGTTTAATCAAAATGAAGATGGTAGAACGCCCAAGTTTTTCCCGGGTTAGATTGGATAATGCTCCTTAGTCACTCCGGTATAACTGGGGCAGGAAGGAAAAAGGATAAGGAAGTTCCGCGTGGAAGGGGGGAAAAAAAAACTGAATTCCCAAATTAACACCGTCAGCAACGAAGCCTCTTTGCTTTTTTTCAAAACAATGTAACAAAAGATGGTTAAAAAAATTTTAACCCCTAAAATAAAAAATTTTTTTGGTATACTGTATTTTTTGCGCCTAAATATTGAAATTTTAAAAATTTAATCACTATATTGTTAACAACAAGGCTGTTTTCCAAAATTTTTTTCATGGTTTTAACAAAGGAATCATGGATACTTTTTTTAAGTGGCATCTTGTTTCGTATAAGTGCAGATGGGGGGTTTTCAGGTGTTTCTTCGAAGAAGAAGATGGGCCCATCAATGGGGTTCCTTTTCTTTTACCTCCTTCTTAAAGGGCCCAAAGGGTCGAGACTATATACTCGAAAAAAAATTCTTTATCCCGGGGAAAAAACCTATAAAAACATGCATATTTTTGAAATAAGCAATGGTATTTGGCTAAATAACCTTCACTTATTTCTATTTAAACACTTCAAGGGCAGAAGTCCTCGAAAACAGGCCCCCATTGTTTTAAAGAGCACCTAACAGTAAAGGCATGGGTTTTATGGGGAAATCAAAAATGTTGGGGCCTAAAACTGGGGGTTTAAAACGGTTTTTTAGATGGTTTAAAAAAAGATGATTCTATAAAGTGGACATAAAAAAATTTCGTAAATTTTAAATTGGGTTTTGTAACGTCCCTTTTTAGTGTGTTGGGGCGTATGACTTTTTTTTTTTTTAAAACAGCCAAATTTAGTAAAATTTCCCAAAAAAATGTATTGTGTTATAGCATTTTAAAACTCCCAAGGGCAAACTGTTGTTTGTTTGAGTAGCGTTGTGAGGAGCTCGTATCAAACAAGGACCCGAATGACAACAAGCAGGACATGGCAGTCTGCGGCTACTTTGAGGTCTGACGGATATATACCCCATGGGGTTTTGAATTTCCCGATGGAACTAATCTTTTCCCCTTTTATATGAAGCGGGAAAACCCCCTCCCCCCGAGACTTGCCGCCCTTTATTTTTAAGGGTCCCGACGTTTCCCTTGGGGTTTTCCCAATCTTTGTGATTTTTAAAAAACTCTTGTTATTTTGTTTTGCTTTAACCAAACCCCCCTGTCTTGTCTATGTGTCTCATCGACCGTATCATAGCCTCCCAGGAGTGACGGTTCTGTGGGAGAATTCGTTACTTTACTTCTCAATGGAGACAACTAACTTTTCTCGTGGGATAGATCACTCAACCTGTGGTCAAACTCATCTGACCGGCATCTTCTTTAGAAAAGAGGAGTCAGTCACACAAGGTTCCATTGGGAAACTGCAAATATTACTTTGCTGAAGGTACCAATTTGGTGGTCTGCTCACAGATTTGCAAAGCTACGTGGACGCTGGTTAAGGTAGATGCTATTGATTTTTTCGGTTGGAATAGTTTTTTTTCTTTAAGATAAAGGGTAACATATATTTTCTGAAGTTTTTGCTGGGCCAATATTTAATCCGTAGGAAGGTTCACTGCCAGTGGACCTATACTGGTGCAGGAAAAACTGGCGTGTAACTTAAATTTGACCAACCCAATTAATGTCCAGGAGCCCCACATTACTAGCCGCAATTGTCAAAATTTTGCGTTAAAAGGGTCATTAGATAGGTCTAGTTTACTGCACAGTGTTAATTTTGAAGTGGGTGAGGCTCCCTTGATGGTATCGCTATTTAAAACCTAAACAAAAGGTAAATTTATCTGCTCAGGTCTCCTCTGCCTGCTTTTACTGGAAGATGTTAAAACACAGCTACGAAAAAGTTTTAAATATGTTTGTGAAAAATTGTGTTTTACTTTTTAGAATGTACAGGTGAAATGGGGGGCCTAGATTTGTGTAAGTTAATAAACTGAAATATTTAAAACGTTTTTGGGTATCCTATTTAATGTCCAAAAATTAAACGAATAAAATGTTTTGTCATCATGATTATCAATAAGATTTCCAAAAGTGTCAAAACATTTCTGGGAACCCAACAAAAATCTTTTAATATCTTGCCCCTCGCTCAAAGAGACCCCCCATTTAACAAATTTTTAAAAACCAAAAAAGGCCCGGGCGTAGGGCCCCAAAATTTACTTTTATTGAAAATGGTGATTTTTCGACGTGGTTTGAACCAGAGGAACCCTTTGAAGATTAGTTACTTTTGTGAGATATTCGGGAAAAACTAAAAAAATCAATTTAAATTTAAAATTTGAGATATAACTAAAAAATTTACTTCTTTTTTTGAAAAAAGTAGTCCATTTTAGCCCATTTGAATATTTGGGAAATTTTTTTACAGCAAATTTCCCAAAAGGGTTAAATATTTTAATTTAATGACTGATCTAAAAGGTATTTTAAAAAAAAATTTTTTTAATACCCCCGAAAGGGTTTATGAGGCACCCAAAACCCCGGGTTTGGGAAAAGATTTCAAAAAGGGTTTCCCGTAAATCCGAGTAACAGGGACCTTTCACGAGTACCTTTCTCAGAGGTCAACGTTATTTCAAGGGGCGCGCCCTCTCAAAAGGGGGCCCACGTGGATAATGAATTTGTCCCCCCTATTTCGAATAAACCCCTTGGGAAGGGGAGGTTAGTTTTTTTTAATAAGGGTTTCCTAAGGGATTGAGTGATTGGGTTCGTGGGGTTTGGATTACAAAATTTAAAAGTCGGGGGGACTTTGTTTGTTTGGGGTTGCAAAAGAAAACCCCAAATTATTTAAATATTAAAGTTTTTTAAAGTTTTTGTACTTTTTTTTTTTAATCTGAGAAATATTTAAAGCCTGGAAAATTTTGGGGTTTTTTTTTTTTTTTGTGAAGTGAAAATTCTTACAAAAATTTTCCGCGAGGAGAGATGTTAATATCGTTACACAAGGGTGTAAAACCCTTTACTAAAAAATACACTTTTGGGAAACTGGTTAATATTCCTTTTCTGAAAAGGAAACAAAATACGTATTAAAAAATTCAAAAACATTTTTTTTTCTGAAAAATTTTTTTAGTATCACTCTAATCAAACTGCTTTAAAGGGGCGTAGTTTTTGGTGGGGGGGGTTGATAAAAAAGTGAACGTTGATTTTTGCTCCTTTTCCCCTTCCTTTAGTAGGGGAAAAGTGGAATCTGGGGCAGTTCCCCAAAAACTTTTGTGGGGGTTTTAAATCACTTAGGGGAAAGGGGTAAAACTTTAACCTTCAAAATTGACCCAAACCCCCTTTTCCCCCCAACCCAAAGTTATGTGTGGGAAATTTGGGTTTTGCTCACCTTTGCTTAGAGATTGTTTTCGCAACATCGTAGTCCCACCGATGAGCATAGAAAAAAATCTTCACTTAAAATTACACTATATTTTTTAGTTTTCCCGGTCTCTGATGTCAAAACGATGTAGAGCGTTTTAAAGCTTTTCGCCCGCAGTTTTGTTTTGTAAAAAATTCCCCCCCTAGACAAACCCCATGACTCCAGATTCCGAGTCAAATTTTGTGACGATTTCAGCCCGCTCCCACTAAAGAGGAAGGTGGGGGCTGGTGCAAAAATCAATATTCACTTTCCTTTTTTAAGGGGTTGAAAACCGTCCCAACTTACAACTTGAAAGAGGGTTTCCTATGGACAAAAATCCCCAACCCCAAAAATCTTTCCGTTATCCCCCTTTCCTCACACACCTAAAAGAGTCCTCCCCCAGCAAACTCAAGCGATCCTTCTAAAGGCCCCAAGGGGAATACGGCTCCAAAATTCCCAAAAATTTTTTTTTTGGGGATTCTAGGGAAATTCTGTTTCAGATTCCGGAAAAATTTTTCATGCCCCCGAACCCCAATTTTAAATCCCCCCCCGGAAATTCCAAGCAAATCCTTTCCCGGATTCCAGCTACTCCTTCCTCTGGATTTCCCAAAATGAATCCCGTAAACCCCAAGAAAAATTTTTTTCTTTCATGTTTTAAAGAAAATCGAGTTCCCCATACTGTTGGGGACAGGGGAAATTAAAAAACTCTCCAAAGCTTCAAAACTTTTTAAAAATTCTAAAGTACTATACCCCAAAAAAAAAAAAATTTCTTCCCCTGAATATAAGCTTTTTAAATTTAATAAAGTCCCCAGAAATTTGAATAGTAGTGTTTTTTTAAAAAAGTATGTAATATGTTACCCCAAAAAATATCCCCTCCTTTCTCCCTTTTATAGACAATTTTTTTAAAAAACTTTAAAGGGAAATTTGGGTAAACCATTGGGTGTTTATTGACACAGTTGGAGGGGGGGGAGGGGACAAAGCCTCGTCCCTTTAAACCCAAACCCTTTTTGTAAAAACTCCCCTTCTCTGCACCGTTTTTCGTTCCCGGACCAATTTCACAATCTCCCAAAAAACGTTCGGTTCTGTGAGAGAGTACGTTACTTTTACTTTTTCGGACTGTGAGGGTTTGTTTTCTCGGGGGGATCCCCGGGGGTACAAAATTTTCCCTCAGCAGTATATCGAACTTTTTTCCCCAAATTTGTTGTCAGCGCTCATGTAGGTTCGTTTTTTTTTTGTATTTTTTACTTTAAGGGATTCCATTGGGAAAAAAATTTTTTCAAAGCGAAAAAAACAAAAAAATTACAAATAAAACAAATTAATTTTAGAAAACAATTCCCAATTCGGGCAGAAAAAAAAAATTTTTATTTTCCCTCCAAAATTTTTTATTTTAGCAATTAATTTTAAATTTTTGTTTCAAAGTTGGGAGCAAGGCGTTTTTTTAGAAAGTAGGGACTACTACTTTTGATTGAATACTCTTTCAATTTTTTTTTAAAATTAAAACCCATGTACATTGATTTTTATTGCCCCCTTTAATTTTAAAATCCAAAGAGGCGGAATTGCTTAAGATGAACCCCTAGAATAGGGGTTTGGGGTTGGGAGAAAAAGCATTGTTAGTACTGTCTTTGAAGCGGGATAAAAACCGGGAATGTAAAAGTTTTTTTTCCCGGGTTGTTTAAACTTAAAAAGGGGACGGGGGTCCCAAAAAAAGGGGCCCCCTTTTTTTTAATGTGTTAAATTTTATTTTTAATATTTAAAAATATTGGTTCCCTTCTTTTCTTGTTTAAAGTAAAAAAATTTATAATATTCTTGTTACAAAAACCCAATAAAAAAAAAGGGCAAAAGTGTATTTTTTTTTAATTTTGCTAAAATAATAAAAAATCACAATTTAAAAAAAATAGTAAAGGGAGGGGCCCAAAATTTTGAATTGTCTGAGGGTTAGCGAAAGCCTACCCACTCGGCGGGAAAATATTTAATTTGTGTAGGGTCTCCCCGCACGATATCTCAAAAAAACCAAACTGAAAATATGGGAAAATTTTGGCATGAATCTTCATTTATATATGAAAAAAACGTTGAGTTCGATCATGGTGCGTCCTCCATGGGATTTGGCTGAGCACAAAGCAAATATATTTTTATTAGTTTTATGGATAACTATGATGAAAAACGAAAAGGGATACAGGGTTTTATTGTTTGGGCTTGATTGTATCATGCGCATTTTAAACATATGTACCCTTTAACTCCCCCAAAACACATCAACTTAAATTTTATTTCTGACAAGGTGTTTTGATTTTTATTATTTAAACGCCTATTGTAATTGAAAAAGGGGCATGTTAAATTTGTGGAAAAATTTTTGGTTCGACAAAATTTTCCATGAAAAATTCTTTTTCTACGTAGACAAGAACGAAGTCTATGATAGTGCAGGCCCAAACCCAATGGGACTTTATCGGAGTTTGGGACAAAATTTCACTTCCCTTTTTTTTCCCCGAGGTATAGTTTTTTTTTAGATTTCAATCGTGTTATCTGTTAATAATAATTGGACTTTTAGACTTAAAAATTTTGCGTTGAACGGCCCAGCGAAGTGTTACGCGAACCGAAATTGTCGCGTACCCCTACCTTGTTTTTAATTTTCGTCAAATAAAAAATAATTTTTCATTCATCCAGTGTTAAAAGGGAAACTCCCCCCCTTTAGCACGGCGGGGTTTGGGGGGTTTTAAAAGCCCTTTGGGAAGAGAAACCCAGGAAAGTAAAATTGGGGACGGTGTGAGTTCTTAGAATATGGGAAAAGCCAATTTCACGCTCGTTGATGCTCTAATGAATTGGCATTGTTTGAAGATGTGGGGGAACCGCCTGCCCACCTTTAAAGCCCAGTAGTGGGGGGGGCCCCTTCACTCTAAAAAAACACTGTTGAATGAAAGGGTTTCTTTTTTTTTGTTAGTGCCTGTTTTTCAACCCTTTACGTCAGTTTAAAGAATCAAAGTCAAAAATTCTAAAGAGTTGTCAACGAGGGGATCTTTTTTCTCACGCATACGCGAGAAACGGGGGGCCCTTCTCCGATAACCGCCCCGGGGGCAGATTCAGGGGGGCCCGCTCCCCCCCCAGGGGGGGGGGCACGTGGTTTAAAAAAAATTTAAACCCACCCCCCCTATTTTTTGGGGCTCCCCCTTGTTAGGAGGGGAATGTAATTTCCAAATAATAATTTCCTGGGGGATTATAGTTAATGTTTAGGACGTAAAATTTACGGTTTTACATAATAAAATTTGGGGGGTTTAGGATTTCAAAAACATTTTTTTCGTTGGCAACATATTTTTTCCCAATTCATCCGTCAGTAACAAACGTTTAAAACCCAATTTTTAAATTTTTGGGTTTAACTCAAATTTGATTTTTTTAAAAACTTTCGTTAAAAATTTTTTTAAATAATAAAATATAAAAAATATTTTTAAATTTTTTTTTTATTTATCTTTGTCTTTTGGGCCCCTTTTTGGGGATATGAAAAAAGGGGGAAAAAAAAAAAAAGTGCCCTTTTAAAAAAGTCCCTAAAAATAGGGAAATTTTTTTCCGAAAAATGAAAATTTTTTTTAAAAGAAAATTTTTTTACAACAAAATTAAATTTCATATTTTTTACTTTAAAAGCCATTTTTAAACCCTAAGGGAAAATATTTCATAAGTGCAAAAGTTTTAAAAAAAAACAGGCCATTAAATTTTGGGTTTAATTATGTTTGTATTTTTACTGATCGGGGGTTAATTTTATTTTCGTTTTATAGGGCCCAAAAATGAAAAAAAGGTGCATTTGTAGGGAAAAATTTGTTTACGAGAATCAAGAGGGTTTTTTAAAAAGATTTAAAAAGATAAGATTAATACGCTCCCAATTACGAAAGTATAGGGGTACGATTTTGCGGGTCTTCCCGATAAACCCGAATCAAGCAAGTGGGAGGTGGCTCCCTGTTTGGAGGGGGTCCTTGAAGGGGCAGCCCTCCGCCCTCCCGTTGGTGGTGGTTCGGAAGTCACCTCTTTTTCCCGGTTTGTTCCAGGCTTTTTTAGCAATAACTTTCTTGGTTAAATAAGACATTCATTTGGACAAAATTGGTTGTTTGATTCCCCCGGGAAAAGAAAAAAAATGTTTTCCCTTCTTTAAAAGAGGGCGGGTTTTTTTAAAAAATTTAAAGTAGGAAAGTTTAAAATAGTTTCATTTGCGAGAAAGTATCATATATTTAGATAGGTTTTCCCCATGGGGTTTCGGGCCCCCGGGGGCCTAAATTTATATTTTTCCCTTTAAATCGTGCCTGAACCAAATTTTTAATTTAAAAATGTAAATGGCGGTGCCCAAATAGCGGTTGTTTATGCACAGGTGGGGGAGGGAGGACGAAAAAGGCTCTTTTGCCGTTACTCCCCCTTTGGGTTTGCTCTCCCTTCGTTCTAGGGGTTGGCCCGCGTTTTTCACAACCTTTCGTCCCAGGACTGCATTTTTCTGTGAGAAAATACTTTTACCTTGCTTTCTCAATGAGCCCTTTACCTTTCGTGGGGGATAGCAGTCTCCCGCTACTGTTGCAAAAAAAAAGGAAGTAAAACAAGTTTTTCATGGGAAAGGTTCCATTTTTAAAAACCAAAAAATCAAGGGCTTTTTTATTTATATTTTCCCTTTATTGGCAGAGAGTTAGCAAAAAGCCTACATCTGGGAGTGTTTTTGAAGTTTTCCATTTCTAAATGGTGCGTCACTGGGTTAAAATTTGGGCTGGGGTTTTAGCCAATTTTTCATTTTTTTTTGTAGGTTTTTTTGGTTTGGCAAACGAGAAACTAGCAGAAAAAAAAAAAATTTTGTAAAAAATTCTGAGGGGCAATCTTTACATTTTATCATGTCACATAAAAAGGTTACAAGGGTTTTTTCGCAAGAAAACCCAAAATCAAAAATAACGTCGAGGGTGGTGCTGTTTGGGAAATGGGTGACCGCCTGAGACGATCCTTTCTTCCCAAGCAGTCCCCCTGCCCAGTCATTGGCGGCGGTTCGGAGTCACCTTAAGCCTTTTGGTCCCAAACTTTAAAGTGTTAGAGAAGGCTTTTTTTGCCCAAAACGTGGGCCTGGTAGAAAAAAGGGCCCTTTTAAACTTTACTTTACATAGACTCCCGCTTTTAAACCTTTCAGGAAACTTTTGCTTTACACCCATCAACAAAAACCTTTTTCGCGGCCCATGATGAGACCCATGGTAGGAGGGGGTGAGATTGAATTTCCCTTTAAACGAAAATGAAAATGGTCCAGGAATTCCCCTTTTAAAATATTGTGTCCCCTTTAAAAGTTAATGTTTTAAAATACTCAAAATAGTAGGTAAACAGAAGATAAAAAATTTTTACTTTAAAACCTAAACACTCACGTAAAGTTCAGGACTCAGTGATTTCAAAAATGTGTCCAATTAAAAAAACTCACTCTTTAAACTAGGGGTATCGGTGAAATTCGGATCTAAAGGGGAGTCCAGGGAAATTTTGGATCTTTTTTCCCACGACCCCAGGAAACCGAGGTACCCTCACGAGAAACTGGGAGGGAAAAAGTCACCGCGTTCGGGGGGTTGCACCTTCCGGGGTTGGCCCCGTGGTTAAATGGTTTTTAATCACCCTTTTTTGGGGTTTTTCCCCAACAATTGGAGGGATTGGTTTGTGCGTAGTTTGTTTGGGAAATTAGGGAGGATAGCTTACATAATCAGCCCGTTGCCAGGATTCCGTGTGTTGTGGGGTTTTAAAAAATTGGGGTTTTAAATTTAATTTTTTTTGAAAAACTAACAGAAAGAACCCAAACCCCCTTAAATTGTTGGCCTTGATAAAACAAAAAGCTTTTTTAGCTTTTATTTTATTTTTTGATTTTTAAATTTATTTTTTTGACTGATTGTATTTTTTTAACTAAAAAATTTTACTGTCAAACCCCGGCAATATATATTCAAAACCTTTAAAAATATTTAAAAATAAAAATTTAAAAACATTTTGGAAAAAATTTATAAAATTTTTTTTTTCGGATTGCCCAAATTTAATATAAATCAAAGGGGAAAAAAATAAATTTAATTTAAACCCAAACAAATCTTTTTTTTTAAAAATTACCCAATAAGTGTTTTTTAGACTGGCAAAAAAGGGGCCCCTAAACTAAAAGTTTTTTAAGAAAAGTGAGTGCGAAGTAAAACTGTATTTTTACGTTTTTTGACAAGTTTTTACGGGAGATAAAGCGTTCTTCATTAGCAAAAACGTTTTCATTTTTTTTATCGATAAACTGTTGGAGCACAATCCCAAATCGATTCAGAAAATGTATTTATTTTCCCCCTTGTATCGATAAAATGTAAGTACCCAATTTAAACGTATGTAACGTTTAACATAAAAGTGTCGGTAAGTTATTGCAAACGTAAATCATAACGTTTGATGAGAATACTAGGGGTTTCAAAAAATTTAAATATTGTATCGAATTTTAATTGATTGTTTTTAAAGGGTTTTTAAATTGACTAAAGGGTAAAAGGTTTTTGATTAATTTACCCCACAAAATAGCAATTTTTTTTATGCAAAAAAACCAAAAAAAAATTTTTTAAAATTCTTTGGGTTTAATTTTTTAATTGAGAGGAAAACTAATTCAAAACGTATTGTTTTCAGAGTTTTACTGCCATAGGACTCCAAAAAATTTGCTGGGACAAGATTCAAAAAACTTCACTCTCAAGTTTCCAAAAAATTATGCCACATGGGATTCTAAAAGGAATCCTCCCCCAAAGACCTCAAGTGAATCTTTGCCCAAGTTTCCAAAAGGGATATCCCCTAAGATTGCAAGGAATCCTTTTTCCAGGTTTAAAAAAGAAAATACGCCCCAAAATTTCCCAAAAGTGAATCCTTTCCCCAGAATTCCAAGAGACAGGGGGCCCGTATTGCAAGAGAACCCTTTTCTCCAGGATTTCCAAAAGAAAATTGCTGTCCGAATTAAAAGATTTTTATTGTCAAGGTTTTCTAAGTTAACCCTTTTTCGGGGAATTGAAAGGGGATACTGATTCAGTATTCTAGGAGAAAACATGCCACAGAATTCCAAGTGAACCCTTTCCCCCCAGGATTCGAAGAAATTTCCCTTCCCCAATTCCAAGAAAAATCCTTCCCCCCAGGATTGAAAACCCAAATCCTTACCCCCAGGTTTCCCAAGAAAATTTCTTCCTGTGCTCCAAGGGGAATTTTTCCCCCATGAAACCTAATAAAAATCAGGGGTTCAAACCCATTTTTGGGTTGGGGACAGTGGAATTCGAACTCCCCAAAGCTTCGAAGCTTTTAAAAATTTCAAAAGTACCTGGCCTACAAATTTTTTCCCCCCGAATGAAGGCTACTTGGTAAAAAGTCACCGTGGTGGAAATAGTATTGTTAAATTTAAAAGTATGAATAGGTTAGCAATTACAATCAGCCAAAAAAATACACCCCAGCCAAAAAAATTACATTTTACCCCCCCTTTTTTAGAAATTTTTTCCCGTATTTTAAATGAAAAATGATGATTTGGGTTTTTTTTTTGCCCACAGTTACAGGGGGGGGGAAAATTTAGGCTCGTGCTTTTTAAAAAACCCTTTGCTGACCCTCCCCTACTCAACTGTGATGACAGTGTTATTCCGGGGAACTGTACTCCTGTGGGAAAATTTACTTTAAACTTTGTTTTTTCTCAAAAAAAGATAGTCCCCCTTTTTCCCCGTGGGATAAGTAAGAAGAATTGGCGCAAACTTCAAAAAGCCTATTTATAAGGAAACGGTTTTTTCCCGGTCATTTGAAATCGTGATAAAAAAAAAATTTGGGGAAAAACGACTTTTTCGACATCTGCATTTCATCCCCTTCCCTAGGGGGATTAACAAAACCAAACACATAATTATCGTAAAAAAAAACCTTTGCATAATTAAATAGGCTGTTTGATTTCTTTATGGAAGGTTTGTAGGTATAAAAAGTTATAGAAATAAACATGTAAATTTTTAACTTTTATTATGGGACAAAATGCACCCCATTTTTTTTAAGAATTTGTTTTTTCGACAAATTTAAAAGAACTCGATAAATGTTTTCATCGTGAAATTTAGGTAATTGGGTTTCCCAAAAAATTTGTTTTTAAAATTTAAATTTTAAAATTAAAACCCATTAAATCAGTTGAAAATTTAGAATTGCAGGTGAAAAAGTCAGGAATGGAAGACGTGGTAAAAGAACCCCGGGCACGCTCAAAGATTTTTTAAATTTTGTGTTTTCCATTTGAAAAATTTTTTATAATTTTCCACTGACAAAAACTTTGTTTGAAAAAAGTGCCAAACTATCTTCTTTATTCTTTTTTAAACAGTGTCCTTTCACAGTGTTGTCGATATTAAGGGGGAAATGAGATTTTTAAATAAAAGGGACTTTAATTTTTTAAAAGAAAGAAAAGGGAAAAATATCGGCTGGAGGGCCCCAAATTTTAATTTTAAATTTACTTTTTTAATAATGTAAAATATGGGCAAACCAATTTTAAAAATTTAAATTTGGGGTTTTACAAATTTTAAAAAAAAAACGTGATTTCCCTTTTAGGTTCAGGAAAATTTATTATCCCCAATTTAATACAGCCATGGAATGTAAGATAGTTTTTTCCTGCACAAACGTCTTAAAATTTCTAACATTTAAATTTCACGAGAAATATGTTTTTAATTAAATAAAAAAGGGGAAAACCCCCTTCATAAAAGCATAAGTGCAGTCAATAAATATTTCCCCTTTTTATGGTTTTTAAGGAACAGGGGGGTTATTTCATTTTTTGGTTTTTTGTTTTGTCATTTTTCCTTTTTTTTATAATTTTTTTTTACTTAAATCTGGGGGAAAGCTTTTCTTTTAAATTTTTACAAATCGCACTTTTAATTATGGATTTTTGTGGGCTTTTAAAATTTTGAGTGAAATTGGGGGGTTTCATAAAGTGCATTGTGTGTAGAGGTTAAACCCGAAAACCAAAGTCACCCCCTTTGGGGTTTCCTTAACCCAAAAACCCCTTTTTTCCCCCCGGCTTGGGGGCTAATTTTTTTTCCCCTTTTTGGGGCAATTCGTAAAGCCCACTAATGTAAAGTCTTTTGGGGGAAATTTTAAAAAACTTTAAATTTTTTAAAATCGATTTAAAAAAATTTCGGGGGGGGTTTTTTTCTTTTTTAATTTTAAAAATTTTGAAATACCCAAAAGCAATTAATTTTTTTAAAAAAAACCATAACCCCCCCAAAAGATTAAAACGGGTTTTAAATAATTGGGCTGGGGGAATTTTTTAAGACGGGTAACTCGGGGGTACCCTTTTGCAAGGAGAAAGGGTGGGAAATTTAATTTTAAACAATCGAGGGTAACGAAGTTTTCCCACAAAAAACCCCCCTTTGACCCCCACCAAAAAAAAGGTATTTCCCAAAACCCCCCTTCCCCCTTCATTGGCGCGGGGATGATTTAAAAACCGGGGCCCCCTTTTTGGGGTTGCCCTTTCAAAAAAAGGGGTTTTTAAATTTTTTAAAAGGGTTTTTGGAAAAAGGGGAAGGGCCCTTTGCATTTTTTTTTTTTCGGGGGTAAAATTTTTGGGGTTTCCCTTTTTTTTTGGGGGATTTTTAGGATTCAAAACAAAATCATTTTTTTTTAAATTTTACTTTGGGGGGGGTTTTTACTTTAGCTTAAATTTTTAGCTGATTTCAAAAAAATATAAAAAAAACCCCCCCCCCCAACCAAAAAAATTTGGGGATTTCCAAACCCCCCCTTTTTTGGGGGCCCCCAAAAAATTTTTAAATTTAAACCCCAAAAATTTTGTTTTTTTTTTTCAATATAAAAAAATTACTGGGGGCCAGTTTTTGCGTCAGCGCAATAAGGCTAAAAACTTTATTTGGGAATTTAATTTTTTTTTTTAACATTTTTGGGGAAAAAAAAACAAAAGGGTTTTAGTTTTTTTAGAGAATATCTAAAAAAAATTTGGGAAATTGAAAAAGGGGAAAATCTCTTTGGGGAAAAGCCTCGAAAAAACCCCCAAATCTGAAAAACATTTTTTTTTCCCTCTTTAAAAAAGGGGCCATGTCTTTTTTAAATATTTTTCGGGGGGGGCCTCGAAAACATCCCCTTTTTTTTTGGAGTAAAAAAAAAGGAATGTTCGGTTCCCCCCCATTTACGGGGGGAGTAACATCACCCATGTTTTCTTGTAGTACCTTTCTTTTCCCCGGGGAAAAATATCTTTTTCCCCGGGGGAAACCCCCCTTATCATTTTTTTTAAAAAATAAAAAATTTTGTCTTTTTTAAATCCCCCATGGCCCTTTTTAAAATCTTAAAATAAATTACAAAATTTTGCAAAAAAAAAATAAATTTTTTTTTTTTTGGTTTTCAGGTTAAAAGCCCAAACATTTGGGGGGCCCTTCACTTTCTTGCAAAAGGTTCTTTTTCTTTTGGGAAAAAAATTTTTAAATAAAAAAATTTTTAAAAAATATTTTTTTAAAAATTTTTTCCCAATTTTTTTTAAAATTGGGGAAACCCTATTTTTCCCCCAGGTTTTGGGTATTATTTCAGAATTTTTAAGCCATTTTTATAGCATCCGTGTTTTTGCCTTCCAACCGAAAACATGTTCTGATAAAATTTTTGGCAAATTCCCTTTCTATCAAAAATTTGCCTTTCGGGGACACATATTGCACAACTATGCAGCTATGCACTTGCAGCGGCAAAAAAGCGAGTTTTGCTCACGTTTCTAGTTCAATACTAACATTAAAGACTTTGACTTTGACAAATCTTTAAAAAACTGTAGGGCCTAGATTGTGAAAAAATTACATAAAATTTTCAAAAAAAGTCAATCCTTGTTTCATTAAAATTTAATAACTATTAGCTTGTCCTAATTTTGCCTAAAATTCTTAAAGCCCTTTCTTCTAGACGTTCTTCTTTCCGCAACTAAACCACAATGAGCTGCTTTAAAACCCCGATCCCTTTCGCTTCCCCAAAATGTAAAATTGACCATCACCATGTTGTAAGTATTGTTTATAAAAGGGTTTAGTAGAAGGGGTTTTAGAATTATAAGAAATTCACAAAATTTTACAGTATATGCCGTGAAAGTAACTTTAAAAAAACTCTAAAACTGTATGAAAACTCAAAACACCTGCTTTGCAAAAACTGGAATCCTCGTGGAAGCCGAGGCGATCCACCTCTCTTGCTCTTAGAACACCCTAATCGATAGATAGGGAAAAAGTTTTAAAAATTTTCAAAACAAATCTAACTGAGTTTTGGAGTATTCCCGGGGCGCACTTCTTTCCCCTTCTTGTATTGAAAATAACTTTCAAATCATTTACTTTAGATTAAAAATTCGGGTTTGCAGTACGCTGATTACATGACTTTATTTTTCTGGGAAAACTCAAAAGAGAGTTTTAGAGGGTTTTTAAAAATTTTTAATTGTAGCCTACTCCCTTTCAAGAAAACCTACATAACAAATTCATAACAAAACCACTATCTTTGAATTTAGATTTGATCTCTATATACACGCAACTAAATCAAGGATTGGAAATGAAACTCAAGACATGCTGTCAAAATTCCGATACTCGAAAACGTACTATCCCTATTCTGAGATCTTTAAGTCCCAGTGATGTCTTTTTTCCTACGCAGAAGTTGTTTTTTGGGGCTTGTTCAATCACTTATTTTCTAAAAAAATTTTTTATAATTTAAATAAGGGTGATTCTGATTATAGTCGCCAAAAGTGAATTTGAAAGTCCAAATTTTTCCGAAAATCATTAAATTGCCAATACTTCTTTCCAAGTCTAACACACATCTTGGAAATAAATATTTGTATTGTCCAAATGTTCCCCGTGAGTAGAGATTGGGAGCATTATACACATGGATTAGAGGGAGATAAAACTACCGGGATGGGGTACATACCACAGAACGGCATTTTATGAAAGCTTGCGTTCTCTGAGATTTCGTTCCTTTCGGAATAAAAGTCTGCCAGAATGACTTTAAAAACTCGTAATATGCACTTTCTGTAATTTTTTAAAATGTTTTCTATAAACGTTAACGGAATTTTTGACTCTTTACTGGGATTTTCAAGAGACCTTAACAAATTTAAGAAATAGATTAAATCTTATTTGGGGAACGATTGGGTTTTAAAATCCCATAACGACTTGGATGTATTAGGTGCTCACATCGTGTAGTGTGGGGTATAACAAAGTTGTAGTACTCCTAAATCTGCGATATTTTTCAAGCAAAACATTGATATATTGGCGTTCGTGCAAATAAAGAATTATAGCATTGTATCGGCTCTTATTTGTTAGGCTATCTATCACAACATGTGGTGATTACGCCGTCAAACCAAACATCAATCAACTCGTGGAAGGGTTTGGATTTATTTCGAAGTATTTACTCTTGTGGGTAGTACTTTTCCTTTTTCTTTCGTAAAAAAAGTAAATTTTGACGTGGAAAATTACTAAAGAATTTTTTGGTGCACTTTATTTACGAAATCTAAGACAACGGTCTCACAGTAAATACTAATAATTTGACGTGGGTTTGGAAATTAAAGACAAAAATGATTTGTTTTGTATAATTTAAAATTCATTCTTCATTTAAAAAGGTTTTTGAAAATTTAACCTGGAAGAACATTTTAAAGCATCTGGTAAGAGACTCATTATGTGTGGCGTATTTGTTTTTAAAAAAGGAATTCTGGCCTCACGATAAGGGAAAAAAAAAGGGACTAGAATCACCAATGGAAAGAAGGAGAAACCCTAGGAAATTAAAATGTGTTGAAATCCTTAAAGGGTTTGTTGGTATTGAAAGTAATTTTCTATGGTCAAAAGGTTCTATATATCTTATGTTTCTGAAGTCATACGATGATAATGGAGGTAAACAGCCACATCCACGATCCCCTCTGACCCCCTCTCGGATCACACGGTGTCTCCATGGACCAGAATAACCAGGACGTCTACTCACGAAAGATCTGTGAGAAAGTCTGTTGTCCCGTGTGATACCAGCCACTACCCCAATGTTGCCAACAATACGGAGGGAGGCTCGTGCCGTGCGGTCTCTACAATGGACACGCGCCACACCGCTGGTGCTGCTCCCCCCCGTATCTTCCGCTGGAGTTGTAGTTCTCATCCCCTGCCCTAGTTTCCATGGGAGAATACGTTAAGTCCTACCGGTTCTCAAGGGACTGCAGCCCCCAAGCCCTCTCACGGGAAACCTTACTCTTATCAATCGTTGAATGTAATTTCAACATCACCTTTCACTCTACAGTTTCAGAGCAAGTTTTTGAAATTTCCTGTTGGAATGGCAAAATTGAATTAGGTCTTGTAAACGACTACAGATTTTTAAGTCCTATTTATCTTTGTTATTACTAACGTCTGCTTCAAAACGTCTATTCTTCCCAGAACTTTAATTTATGTGGGATCTTAGGCATATATAGGGGAGGGCTCGGGGCTCCCCCCGAAATAAATTTCTATATACGCCACTGTAAGGGCTAATACGTCATCGATACAGAGCCATATTTTCGTGAGCTCAACAGTACGATCCGGTAAAATATCCACGTCCAACTGTAATTATCACCTTGATTTCGTATACGTTTTCGTAACTTAGCACTAGAAAAGTTAAAAGCAGGTGTATACTAGAAACCAATCAACGTTATCATACTGCTGATAACGAAGTAGAGACGGCACAGCCTCTTTCTATTGCTCTTCCGCACACATGTGCACACACGCCTAGTCTCGTGCAAGGCTAGACTATATAAGAGTTGCACAATGCCTAGGTCTATTAATAAATGGAAGTTCAGCTCCAATTCATCTTCCGCTTATGGCATCGTCTGAAATTTTATGCAGGAGACTGAAGACATACACTAGTAGAAAACTAACATTTAACTCTAAACGTTACTCTTAGACACATATACATCAAAATGTAAACGTGTAAGATTTCAGACCCTGGCACTAAGTAGAAGGTGAAATGGAGGTTGCACTCAACATTCGTATTGAATCAACCCTTCCTACCATAGCCACGTTGTGTTTAGCACTACTTGTTTCAAGTCGCACATTCACTACGGTCATATCATTATCTGTGACAATTTCCTTTCAAACCTTTTCAGGAAACCGGATTAATAACATAGACATAAAATTCTGTACACACAATGAAATACATTAGTAGTAATAATTCAATTACTATGATAACAAAATACCAATAACTATAATACGAAATTATACGAATCGGGGGTAAGGTCGGGACATTTCGTTCATGCCAGCTTCAAAGATCTCCTGCTTTGATTAACGGGGGGGTATAAACTTCTACCAGGTTTTCACTTTCGATTTTAAAACCTGTTCTTCAAATTTTCATTGGAGACAGTCAACATTTTTGGACCCTATGAGGGAAAGCAGTCTTTTCTCCTCAACAGAATGGAAGATCATTGTTTCTGGTATTGAAGTGATACTAATCCATTGCTATACTGAGAGTTTCTAAGTTCTCTCGAATGTAGAGTAGGCTTCAAAGAATGCATTGATTTGAAGACTAAAAATATAGTCTGCCGAGAAATGAGCACTGCTATCTTTTGAAAAAGCATACATTTCATGACGAACTACCGCATGTCTTTTGACTTGCCGCCTATAAATAATAAGGTTAAGAGACAGAGCAAAGTATAATAATTAGCGTAAAGGAATTTAGTACTGTAAATACTTCAACCATCAACTAATTGCTTAACTTTTTCGAATAAGAAAATATCTAACACGTGGTGTCTGTAAACAGGTATTCTTTGTTTATGGATTCTATGAATAACAATGATGCTAGGAGCTTGACTTTGTATCTAATTAAATTAAACGTAATTTATTCGCCACTTTTTCACATTATTGAATAGTTTACTGGGCTACATAAGAGATGGATCTTTTAGCGTAGATGGTTGTACCAATTAGCAAAAATAACAACAGATAGGTGTCCTAGATAGTTGATTATTACCGAAAAAGATTCGGCACTATTACAGAGCCTTGAGGCACACCATACTTTATACACTTAATGGTTCGAAATTTTGCCCGTCTAATAAAATATTTTTGCTTCCTGACATGAAAAGTAGGGTTGGAATTAAGCAGCAAATCACCTTTAACACTTAACGCATTCAGGTTCTTTATGAGTAGATAAATAAATATATAGACAAAATATATACAGGGTTGAAATTAATTTAAGTCCTGATACGCCTGTATATATTACAAACGGATTGAGATATCAATGTGCAACCTTCACCATATTTATTAAAATACTTTGTGTGGATTTTTTTTTTTGGAGTATAACAAAATCCCTCCCTACCTTTTTAAAGGGGTTAACTTTGAATTTTCAAAATTGCGAACAATATCTTGCGATATGTAATTTTAAAGGTCTATTCAACACCAATAACACGAAGACAACTTCTCCATGACGTTTCCCAGAAAAGGTTATGGCAAATAACACCTTACATTGTAATGCCACCTAGAAAAAACACCTCATCAAAACTATGCCCACCAAAAGAATTAGTTAATACGTAAAGGGATAAGTTGCGCAACCTTAAAGCCTTACTAAAAGATATCAAGGATGCATTGTATTCATTTGCGCAAGACATTGGCATTGTCCCTATAGATTAGGTTTTTTTACGTTATTTGCCCATAAACTTTTGCTAGAAACGTCTTAGAGATGTTTTCTTAGTGTGATTGTGTTTATTTTTAAATTGACCTTTAAAAGGACATTATCACAAGATAGGGACTGCAATTTCAAAATTTAAACTTAACCCCTTCTACCCCCCTTTGAAAAAGAGAGAGGCGATAGAATTTTTTTATCCTCCTAAAAATCTACAAACGAATTTTTTACACCCTGTATATGTCTGGAAAACATCACAATGCTAACCTAAGTCAGTTAAGGACAGGAGACAGATTCTCCAGCCTCAAATTAGTCTAGATGTACATAGATTTTCATAAACTAGGGCAACGATTGTCGTTAATATACGACCTATCCTGTCTAAATCCATAATGGGTACCGGAAAATTTTTTCCCCTTTCACATTGCAGTCCACCAAAGTTCTTTCATAACACATTTGTAATGTGATTGTTTTACCGCCCTTAATATCATACTGCATATATTGTATTCTTGCACCCAGGATTGGGTTTGGTCAGAGGTTCGGTTTCCCAGGTTTTGGCTTGGTCTCACGGACTCACTACATACAGGAAGTTCACACAGGAAAGTTGAGCGATAATCGTGTTGGTTGGGGCCCGAACCCTGACCGCTAGCGCGGTGTGTGTGGCACGTGCTGCATCACCCCATCCCTACTCAACCTCAGCGCATTGCAGTGGGGTCTACCTACAATTTCACATACGGTGGGTTCATGGCTGGGAAATGGGTCCGATGATAGTTTGTCCTAATAATCCTTAAAGTGGCCGTGCGTCTGAATTAACATTTTACTGAGAAACTTATATGTTCTGGAGGAGATATAAAGAAATACATGCACCCCAGCTAAACAGTGGCGATGTGATTGGAATAAATTTCTCAAACAAAATCAAATTAATGTCTGTCTTTCTGTCTGTCCGCATAATATCTCAAAAACGAACTGGACCTATATATTTTGAAATGGTGCATGAAGCTTCTTTTTCTACATGAGGAACACTCTGAGTTCGATTACGATGTGTAGACCCCGTTAGCGAATTTGGGGATGACTTGTCAGTTTACTGAACATATTCTTCTTGTTTCTTCTTCTTCGACCTTGCTTGGAGTCTAGCGAAAAGTAACGTTCCCAAGGGGACCAGAAATGCACACCCTTACGTCTAGGCTGGCAAGAACCTTAGGAAAACAAACCCCACCAACTCCAACAATCATTTTCCGCAGTAGACTAGACCTATCGAATTACCCTTGCACCCCAGAATCTCGTCATTTTTGGTTAGTGATGTGTCGCTCCTGGACATCCGTAAGGTCGCGTAGATATAAGGGACACATCGGTTTTGGCTGTGCCCAGTGTAGGAACTGGAAGGTATATAAACCAGCCAGAAGTAAAACCGTCCTGGGGTCTGAGTAATGGTTAACATTACTTACCTGTGTGGCGTTTCGTTTGAAGTGTATCTAGCTAAGAAATATAACATTATAAACAAATATAATTTCAAATATTTGAAGCTACTTGAAATATTTGAGGCATCATCACACCTCTGAATCGACCACACTCACAAGCTAGAGTGGAGATCGCCGATTTCTTTTCTTAAGCAAAATATCTCTATCGATATCAATAAAAAGCAGGTTGTTGTGTTTATTTAATATGGAAATTTTGCTCTCAACCCTCAACCTCTGGACCGCAACAGGAAATTTAGAATAAGCGTTCACTGTCTCTACTAATCTTTAATTAATTAATCTTGTTTTCGAACTCGAAAAGAAATGTAAGTCCAAGAGATGCCCAAATAGCAAATCAAGTTTTGATTCTTTTTTTGTACTTTTAGGATATTGGAATACGGTTTCGATCTGAAACATGTATGATTAATACATATATCTTGTATAAGATAAATATGTGCAACTTGGCAATGCATAGACACTTAGCCCCCACATTTAATTTAATTTTCGTAAAATATTGACATACCGAAAAAGTGCACATATGATCCTCAAATGACTTCCTTTTTTTTACTCCAGATATTTTACTATATTCCAGAAAAATAGAAATAAATATCTTAGTACTGTGCAAGAATTCGTTAGTAAAAACTGGAGTAAATCATAAAATAAGGACAGATTCACCGCATATTAATAAACTAATCAGTCTACTCACTGGTTTCCCTTCTGCACATTATACAAAATAAAATACAGTTTGTGACTTGTTACATTTTATTAGGGCTTTTTAAGATTGAATGCATTAAGTAATACAGGTTGCCCATAAATTGCTCTACCAATCTTCACCATTTGATTTCACATGAAAATAAGTAAGAAATGTCAACTAAACCATTGTTCTATCTTGCTTAGTTTACCGTCTGTGTTTTAGGAGAAATCATGTCTTTAAATTGGGTTAAGGTATGCAATTCAAACTTTGCAAAATGTTTAGGTTAATTATGAAATGTTAAAAAAAAAATCAAAACAATATCACCTCAGCTTACATAATAGCGACTGTACAAAATGTACATGTACATGTACAACTTTAATAATTCCAAAACAAGAGGTGTTATGAAAATTGTAAGAATAGTGTAATATGGGTTTACTTTTAGATAAGACATTCAATATCAAGTTTCTTTCGCTATATAATAACCGGAGCAGAAACGGTTCAACTGAGAGATTTTCTCTCACTCAAGTAATAATGTTGTTGTTTCACAACTGCTGATCATGTCCTATTTGTTATACAACTTAGATGGGTGTGCATTACATGTGGTTTCACCAAATTGATACCATCAATACATTGATTTAAACAAACACATAGTTGGTTTACATTATTTTATTATCATACATTTTTCTGAATTTAATTCTTTAAATGAGAAAATTTACTAAGTAAAACCAATTTAATTAAACTTACTAAAATGTTGGATGCTTATTACATTTAAAACCCTAAAATAACTAGCTTGGTGTTGTCATTGTTGTAATAAGAGGTAGCATAGTAAAAATATTGTAATCTGTTCCTAAAAGCAAATTGCATGGATCTGATCCAGGAACAAACTAAAAACACATATTTATGTTATCATAATTTTAAGTTCCTCCAAAAGGTAAAATGAGTCTAATTCGAACTAGGAGTGTTAGGTAGTTACAAACTAAAAATAATGTACATAACATGCAATATAGTTAAACAATTATAAACTAGATACTTCTCACAGCAGAAATTTTCTTGAGGTCTTCACGATACAGTATAAATAAAATTAATTTCTCAAATGGACAATCTAGTTCTTTTTCTTGCTACTGGAAAATGCATCAAACACTTGTCTCACAAATATTAACCTATATATTTTTCTAATGATGAAGTACGTAAAAAAGAGTAGAGACTGAAGCAGTGGCTAAAAGAAGAGCCAGAATATTCTATCAAGTACAGCTGATACCACGGCAGCAATGCTGAGGCAGGGCGAAGATGGTGAGCTCCACCATGTCTCAGGACGTATTCCACCCAGAACACCAGCCTGTCTGCAGGAGAGGTCGGCTGGTCCCGGTATATACGTGATAGTCTAGCCATGTTATCCTTGTATCTAGACAATACAAACATAATTTATATCAAGTACAGCTCATAACACGGCAGCAATGCTGAGGCGGGACGAAGATGGTGAGCTCCGCCATGCCTCAGGATGTACTCCACCCAGAACACCAGTCTGTCTGTAGGAGAGGTCGGCTGGTCCCGGTATATACGTGATAGTCTAGCCATGTTATCCTTTTATCTAGACAATACAAAACAGACTATCTATCAAGTACAGCTGATACCACAGTCAGCAATGCTGAGGCAGGACGAAGATGGTGAGCTCCGCCATGTCTCAGGAGGTACTCCACCCAGAACACCAGTCTGTCTGCAGGAGAGGTCGGACTGGTCCCGGTATATACGTAATTGTCAATAGCCATGTTAACCTTGTATTTCAGACAATTAAAAACATAATATAATGTCAAGATGAGCTGATAAAACACGGTGGCAATGCTGAGGCACGTCGAAGATGCCATGGCCTCAGGACGTACTCCACCCAGAACACCAGCTTGTCTTGCAAAAAATCAAACGAAATATAGAATTAAAATGTCTATTCTTCCTGAGAAAAAAAACAAACTTGCCTGCTATGAAATATTGGGAAATGGCGCAGCAGTTTGTTAAATAATGAAATACATGTTTTAAATGTGTTTAAAAGAAATAAATATTCTGCTTTTAAAGTTTTGCTCCCAGATTTGTAGTATCCAAGATAACAATTACTTCACAATTAAAGTGATTCAAAATTTATAGTATACATTGAAAAGAAATTAAAAATAAAGGGATTTGAGAAGCTTTACTAAGTCAGGAATATAAATTACTTTCTGTCTCTTAACCTTAAAAACATTACCGTAATCGATGATTTAAATAACTAAAACTAAAAATAACTAAATAAATATACTTAAAACTAAAATAAATATATTCTCAATATAAAAATAATTTATAATCAACACGCTTACATTACACATTATTCACTCTTATTTTTTCAGTTACGCTCGCTTTTATTCAACTTATATTCCAACGCCCCTAGAGTCACATCTCATAATCACCCACCAGTCCTTCACCTCCTTCCCGAAGACAGCGCTCTGAAGGTGGTACAATTGCTTTTCCTTTGTAAGAAAATATTGGTCACATGCCTTAAAGATAAGATTTCTGATGCTCGTAGATTATTTCATGAGTAATGATAGAATGTTTAGTGGCATATAGGATTATATAATAATTAGGCCCAAAGAATAACGCATGATGATAATTATTTCAATATTTTACACTTAGATAACTGGAGGGAGTGACATAATTCAATTTTTTTTTTTAAGAATTTCTCGAGAAAAAATTTATTAAAAAGCTATTTTTTAAATTGTGTTTAATCAGAAATATGATTTCCTTAAAGTCATAAATAAAATTTAAAATGTCTCTACCTAAAGTTTTACATACGCACTTTAGATATCTCACAGTTTATTTTCAGCCATTTTGATTTGGGGCCTGATACAAAATTACCCAAAATCCTTTACTTAAATTATCTGTAATTCCTTCGTCGAGTGATACATTTTAAAAATGTATCTACCTTCAGGTAAGTTATCTTAAAGGGTTACGATTTAAAACACCAATACCAATAAAAGATCTATTGCACTACCTTAACTATAGCTTGATGTTTACACGAAGAGCTTTTCACACCAACAGAATGATTCAATAAAAATTGCTCTGTGAATCATAATTAAAAACAACGACATGTCCTTCCTTGAATATTGCTTCTTTATTTCGGACTTGAATTGATGTCTTTTTACAAATAATTAAGACAGTTTGCATTTGAAAGAGTGTAGAACAAAGTGAGAGAGAGTGAGATGGACCTGGACATGACTCAAATATAAGACAGCATCAGAAAGTTAATTCATAGTTTATTTATGTTAATGAGGTTCCAGAAGTATTATGTGAACTATAATAGTGATTATATCAAGGATATTTTAATTTTAAGACAGTTTTATTTGAAGTAGGGCGTTACGAATGGTCAAATCTGAGATTGAACATTAATGTAATGCAAACAGTTTAAGGCACGCTGGATATAATTAGAAAACAGTCATGTGATTAGGTGACAATTATGATTAGGTGACAGTAATTGAAGTGATACATTACAAGTGTATTTTTATCAGCATTATTACCACATCCAATAGCAGATATGAAGTGAACCGCTTGAGGCTGAACAGCGGCAAACACGTTGTCACACACCAACGACGTCTGTTCACTCCATCTTGGGTGTTTGTTAATACAGTCCAAAAAAATATTTCAAGACTTTAACTATGTTTCGAAGTAGTGGGAACCTAAAGTGTTATTGTTAGTAGTAAGTAGGTCTGCTAACGAGATAACAATTAGTCTGTATGAAATTGTCATGAATTACGGTAACCTTTAATTACTAACTAAAATTTTAAATAGAATGCATCAACTATAAACTAAAAAAATAAAACCAAGTGGTTTAACTTAGTTTAATCAAATGTTTTTACTTGATTACGTATAACGTGACAAAAATGTGACAGGCCGATTTCAACTCTCTCAATTTATCATGCATCATGTATCAACATGTATCATGTACCAATGCATGTACATTGTAAAGGCCAGTACAACTGAATAATCACAGGCATGTTGTAATGTAATTGATTCATGATGAACCATGAAACTAAGAAAGTTTTGAACCGCTATCCTTTAATTTTTTTTTCTTTTGGTCTGTTTCCTATTTAAATCTGGTCGGATCCAGCTGTATATGACCTTCGGTCAGAGTTGAAAATATTCTACTAACGAATTTCTTAGTTAGAATATTTATCGCACTCTCACCAAGAAAGCAAACAAAAAAAAAAAAAAAAAAAAAAAGCACTTAAATCCCAACATCCTAATTTACATAACGTAGCTATGGTGGGAAGTGTTGATTCGATGTGAATGTTGAGGTTTGCTTCAATTCACCTTCCGCTTAGTGCAGCGTCTGGAATCTGACGCACTCACAAACTTGACTTATGGAATCTGGAGTCATTTCGTCTGAAGAGATCCAAAATATTCGGCGACGAAATATATTTGATCTGCAATTATAGCCTAGTAATTAGCCATTATGTCACTAAAGAAGATAATATTTACCCCGCAATTAAAACCATGTGAGAGAGACCTTGTAAGATGAATACCAAACTCCTGATTGACGATCACAAAACATTTAACGCTCCTATAAACTATTTACAATTGGTTGTAACAAGAAATATATAAACGAGATAAAAAGACAATTATTAAGCTTTAGGATGAAATAACACAAAATCAAACACGAGACAGGAGCTAACACAAAAGTAAAAAATTGTACATTATTGTTGATTTCAAAATAGTCGCATGAAAGTGGGATGAATTCATGAAAATAATCTCATGATTCGTGCAATGGGAATCTCATTTCATGAAAAGGTCATTAATTGAGGTTTCTTTCATACATTAACTTAGCGAAACAACCGATCAGTCAACCATCAGTTGAAATTAGGCCGATTTGGTTACCAAAATTCGAAAGAAAATTAACTAATAAAGTATTAAATAGATTAGACATTTCTAAGAAACCAATGTGTCACAGTGCGGTTTCATCTAGAATGAACCAATAATTTAAAGGACCACTCCCGTTTGTTTCTGGCGGGAAGATCGCCATTTACTATTGGCCTCCGCTGTGTTCTCAGTGGTTGGTCATTCAGTACATACATCTATAGTGATTTATAATTTAGTTTGATTTGTATAATTATTATTTTTGTTTGTATTAAGAGCGTGTTTTAGAAATAAGATGCATGGAGTTGAAACACAACGCTCTTGAATTTTATGTGTCATATCGCTTTGGCATGATTTGTTTATTTTCAACTAGATTGTACCTATGTGTTAGGTTAGTTATTCACCTGAAGAAGAGATCAAATTGCAGGTCTCGAAAAGTAGTGTTACCGATTTCTTGTATCACTAAGCGATGGCAAATGCCCGGAAAACCCCTTTTCTTCAAAATCCTTCCAACGTCCACAAACTTTAAACAAAGAAACAGGTTTATATACGATATTATATAATCAACTGTCTAAGGACAACGGGAGTTGACTTACTTGGTTGTGTTTAAAACTGTCGTCAAGGCCGTGTAAATAGTTTCTTCAGAGAGGTCGTTAAAGTTTAACCTTACACCGACCTCTCGAGCCTCGTAAAACTTGGCGTTCATCGGCTGGTCGCCCAGGAAGGGGATGCAGATCACCGGAACCCGGCGTTGATAGCTTCATGCTGACTGAGCAACCCTCCGTGGGTGATGAACAACACTATGTTCTGATGGGCTGCAACAACAAGATTTCTAGATGGAATTCCAATCCCTGCAAAGAATTGCTAATTTTTAATCTCTATTTTATAGCTTGTATTGGGAAAAGAAGAATATTTAAGTTGTATTGTTTTTAAAGTTTCTTTTGCCAGTTCTTTGTGATCAAATTATTCTTTCGTAAAAAAAAAGTAAAACAAAGTTGAGGAAATCTTAAAAGAATTTCAAAACACGCTTCAATCTTTCTATGGGCCCATAACCAACGGAGCTGTGACTGTTTCAAAAGTTGTAGACGCCCGCCATATTGGAACAAAAATGCGTACCAATATAGCCGACCAAATATAACGACATATTTATAAAATTTATTTTTTCGCCAAATTTAAATTTGTTTGGGCTTAATGTGGACATAGATGGTTTCGTGAGCCGCGCTATACAGTTTACACATATTCGAGCAACTCTAATTTAAACTTTTATGTATTATTAAAACTTAATAATTTGTGCGTTTCTCCGTATCTAGATAGATCAAAATAATATTTTCCCATAACAATCGTTAATTGTCATCTAAAACTACTGTGAATTAAAATAGGGTTTTTTGAGTTATGTGTAATTTAAATTGTGGTAGCAACTTATTTTGAAATCATTGCGTTTAAATATAAGATATACTAAAATCATAACTACACATCCACTGTTAATATAATAAGGCATAGTGTATGCCTTCCTTTATGATGAGTGCAATACTGGTGGCTATAAGATACAATTATTCTCACCAAGTACATCTTGTTGAGGTATCCACTTGGACGTAAAAATTTTCTCAGGCAATTGCGTCATACTTCTTTCGGTCTTCCATAACACCCTGTAAGGAAGTCTTCGAAAAGCGTTGATAAAATTGTCGAAGAACTCTTGAGGAAGAATATTTTCTGGCACGACGGATCCAAGACTTAAGTAGATAACTCCTTGTTTTGCATCGTCGAGAAACTTTTTCATAGCCTGGAGCAAAAAGGAAACATGTTTTAGGTAAAGGTATTGGTAGATAAGCTGTTACTCAAGATTACTTTCTTTAAGAGTGTATCACAGCATACCTCCGGTAAAGGCTTCCTTTCCGATGACAAGTGGATTCCTCCGACAGGGACCACGTTGGGAGAGTTGGGGTGGCTGTAGTGAGCGTAGGGGTTGATGTTGGTGACGGTCAGCGATGTATTGAGGAGCATATCCACTAAGGGCGGCATCGATGGGTCCTTGAACGCAGATCTGGCAATGGCTTCCTGACGAGGTAAGTATGTGGAGTAGTAGTAATGAAGAGAGCTCAACACGGAGTAGGCGTTGAGAAACCGCTCGTACAATGACATTCGGTCCGAATATGGAAAAGAATAGTCCGGTATGTACGCTAGTGAGAGGGGATTTCCAGAAACACTGTTCACTGGGCCAAAAGATCCGAATGTGTGAACATTTACTACGGGTGCTTTGAATCTGTGTCCAAAAGCGACCACGGCTTCTTGGGAAAAACAGCATTTCCAGGACTATCAAGTCAAATTTTTCATTGGAATCGATAAGTTTTTTTATGTTCTCATCTTCGAATGTCTGTCCCAAAATTATGTCGGCAAAGCCCCATATAACCTTTGCACCTCCTACAGGAGATGCATCTATAAAGCTCTTGAAAATCTCCAATGACACTGAAACAAATGTTAAATTTGTTTTAAGATTATCTCTGTTCACAAAATAACATTTATTCTGGCTCAAATTCAATACACTATGAAGTTCGTTAAATATTAATTTTTCAATTAAGAAAAATTTAAAAATTTAAATTTTGAAGGTGACAGAAAATATAAAGCTACATATAATTAGAAAAAGGCTAAAACCTTTAATTTTAATTTTTATCTTAAATCCAAAAATATTAATACTAGCGATATATTTTATATACATACAATACCCTTTTAGTCATAACATCTTCTTCTTAGTTAAAAGACTACTTTACAGATCGAACTATTTAGCACGAAGCAAGATTAGCGCTTGCGCATCAGCCACCTTTCCCTCTCAAGTCTACAAGAAAGCACGCGATACAGTCCAAACCAAAAGAATTGCAGACTTGAGCCTTATTGTCAGTGTTGGATTGACTCTGGAACGGACTATACACGGCCGAGCCACGAGAGGGGTAGATAGGCTATTTGCAAGAGGTGGGGGAAGGGGGAACCATCTCATTTCACATGTTGCGCTTCATGTTAAATGATTTGGTCTGTAACATATTTCTACTGCACGGCGTCTGAAATTACTAAAGGCGGTGATCTATACAGGCGTTCAGAACAATCACCATGATAAACCGTATTATTACACATATGTTTATTTGGAGCTTTTAGAGTTTTTCTTTAAATAGTTATTAAATATCTTACACGAAAGTAATCAAATTTCCTTCTTTTGATAAAAAATACATTACAGAACAAACCTTTCTCTAGGCAATCAAACGTAAACATTGGTTCTTTAATCCATAAAATATAACGAGAGAAATATTCTAATACCTTCGGTTAAGATACGTATGAGCTTTAAATGTTTCCCGATCACATACTTTTCTAGATTTATGTATATACCGAGGCCTAATTAAGTACCAATCATTATAAAGTACTTTTGATCACTACTATGCTGAACGCACAATTTTCAGATCACTTATTCATATAACATTTCTACTGTAGTTTAAACCAGCTTATCTTTAGCACATGGGTTGCATGATATTTATTCTTCTTACCAAAATGATTTTTTTTTATTTTCGTTCTAAATTTAGGGATTTTAAAATTCTTTAGTAAATTATCTGTCTTAAAACCAATAAGTCTTACTTTGTCCTCCTCCTCCATCTGCCATTTTGCTTTCAATATGTATTTCCGTGTAGTTGGGTACCGGTTTGTCCAAATAGAACGGCGAGTAGCTGACGATCTGGTGTCCTCTGGCAGCCAGGGCCTTGAGGGTGGCTTGGTTGACGTACTGATGACTCTTGGCTGGAGTTGGCAACACTGCGAGTATACGGGCACTTGACGCGCAGTTGGCAGCAATAACGACTAACAAACATGGCATCAGTAGTCTCATTTTCCAACTGGAACATTGTGATGAAAATTTATAGATTCATTGTTTGTGGAAGAGTTAATAATAATAATAAATTATTTATTGCATAAAATATAAAAACAATGTTATAGCAATCGTCAAGTTGTTTTGAGCTAAATTTTCCATTCGTTCTACCATCGAAGTCCCTTTCATACATGCAATTTTTGTGTTCACTCTCTCTCAATCATTCGAATTGATCCACCACTTCCCCGTCAGTCAACCAATTGAGAGGTCTCCAATTGTGTGCCATAAACTCGTCTATACTGTAGAACGCATGTGTAATCAATGTTGTTTTTAGATGTGCTATGAATGCCTTCAGCGTGGGAACACATTTAATAGAGTTCGGCAAGTTGTTGACAATTCGTACCCCTGCCTGAGAAGGCAAAACGCTCGTGAGCTACCGTCCTGTGTCTCCCAGTTTGGTAGTCATCCCTGCCTCTAGTTGCATAAGAGTGTAAATCACTACCTCTTGTGTGTTCGCATTTGGATTGGAAAAAAATACACGTTTCCAAGACGCGGAGACAAGGTAATGTCAACAATTTTAGATTTTTGAAAGCTGGCCTGCACGACTCTCTCTCCATTGCAGTTTTGCAATTGTTCGAACTGTTAGTTTTTTAAGGATGAAAATTCTGGAAAAAGTTTGCGGTTGTGCAATCTCCCCACAATGCCAATCCGTAAGAAAGGTGTGGGTAGATCAGTCCATAATATGCCGTCATCAGTACCTGCGTTGGGCAGTATTCGGATAGTTTCCTCAAGACGTAAATGCCAGAGGATAATTTTGAACAAACATAGTCTACATGACAATCCTAAGTAAAAACTCGATCTAGGTGTATTCCAAGGAATTTCATGAGTACACTTCAGTGATTTCAGTTTCGTCTAACATGACTGTAGGACTATAATCTGAATCTGTTTGTCGCAAACTAAATTGAATGAATTTCGATTTCAAAGGATTTGTTTTGAGATTGAGCTCATTGAAATGTTGAACTTCACTGTTGAGCTCAATAAACGTAATCTTTTCAGGTTCTTCTTGTGATTTTGAGTTTAAGACAGAGATTGTTGTACCGATGAACCAGCATCATTTACGTAGATCAAGAAGAGTAAAGGGCTAAGTATGGAGCCCTGAGGAACACCATAGCTCAGACCCTCTTCTCCCGATATGACGCCTGAAATGCCTACAAATTGTGTTCGATCACTGAGGTACGATTTGAGCCACTTGAGCGACACTCCTCGCATCCCGTGATACTCCAGTTTGCGAATGAGAATTTGATGGCCACTCGGATTTAAGTGTAACAACTAGGTACTCCAAATTAATATGTTAACTTACTTAACAACATGGATAGTAAAGGTGTGCTTGGATATTTGTATAAGGCTATCTGAAATCTGGTGTTAATTGTTTAGGTAAAGTGCATGTAAATAAATTAATATGGATCTGTAGGTAAGTATATTTCACTTCAACTCCCTTAGTATTTCAAGCTAGTTCCTCCGAATCGTAAGAGTTCCCTTACAAGTTGATTTAGAGATTTCTTGGTCATTATATACTTTAACTAAAAATCTATAAAATTAAAATACTCATATGTCTTGTTATTTTACCAAACAATATATAATTATTGAATTTATACAAGCTTTAGTTTTACTTAATTGATTAAACTAATTTACTCCGATATATTCTATTGTATTTTACAGATTAAATTCATGAAATGACTTTTCGATTTAGCTATATTTTTTTACCTTTTTTAATTTAATAGAGTTATCAATTAGTTTTATAATATAAAATATCCACAGACAGGGGAGGAAATCTATGAATGTACTTTGCGTTATACATCTTCAAAATGTATGACTCCTTTCTCAAATATGTTAGGGGAAGGGTAATTTTCAATATTTTTCATAAATACCATAAAACGTGTTTTAAAATTAAAACATCACAAATCCAAAGCAGGTATTTCGTAATATTAAAATGCGAAACACTGTACTTTACTTCAACGGGATACTTTTACATGAGAAATAATTAGAACTTTAAACACGCCACACAATGTGTCGCAGACTTCGGTAAGGTTTGCATGCAAATTTTCAAATCTATAGCACATTTAATTCTCTAGATGTCCTGCCGAAAGATATACAATCATATAAAAAAGAAATCTGTACATCTTGCCGGTAGACAATTGAGAAATTGTCAGCCTAACGAGTAATTGTCATTTATGTCGCTTAGCCTATTTCCATGCACAATCGTAGAACTATTTTAGACGTAAATCTAAACTTTCATTCAAAATTCCAAGTGTACAGATGATATCTTACTCAAGATATCTAACTTTCTACACTATACATTCACATTTTTGTTAAGCTAGTTGTGTTTTATAGCAGTGTTCAAAAAAAGGTTCCGGTGAGCTAGCGAGTATACTGCAACTTAGGAGTAGACCTATACTGAAGTCAAATATTATCACCGACTTTTAACATTGACTCCAGTCTTTTTTTTTTATTTTTTACTCTATGAATAAAAGTGTCCTTTGTTAAAACCTCGCATGTACGAGGTTTCTGTACGAGTTTCTTTGGTAAAACCTCGTATCTCTTACATTTTATTCAGGTTCTCGTTTTCATCATGGTTACCCACGAGTTCAATGTAAAAATACTCGCTAACGCTCAGCCAAATCCCATACAGTGACATGCACCAGTGGTCCTCATATCAAAGTGAAGCTTCATGCAAAGTTTCAAGTCTATAGGCTTCTTAGTTTTCTAGATATTGTCTGGACATACCCACGAGTAATAGTCTTCGATAAGCTCAGCCAATAACTCCAATGACCGAGTAGTTTAGTCGATGAAGAACTGACGGTTATAAAAGGTGAAAAACTGGATAATTCGACGTAAAGTAGTAAATGATTAAATATTATCTTAAATTATATGACATTGCAAATGGCAAAAATGCGTACGGGGAGATATTAGAAGCTAATTATTATTAGCTTAATTTTGTAAAATACCTTAGTACAATACTATAAGGAGATATCCTGGTCCACTTTGCAAGCCAGCGACTCCAGTGCTCTCTGCTAGTTTTAACCCATCATAGGGATTATCAAATTTGGTCCATAATACACTCAAGGATCGGTAGTGAAATGAAATTACTTTCTCAGTTATCAATTCCTTTTCAGTTAACAGACTAGTATCTAAAATCGGTCGATTAGTAATTGTTTCAATAAATATACCCAACAGGAGTGTATTGTTACTCCATGAGATTAGGCTGCGCGTTAGGGAACATTGTTTACACCTATCTTATGGGTAACCATGGTGGCAACCAGAAATCCCAGTATAAATAAATTTAAAAGCAAACTGAGTACAACCATATGAGATTTGAACATGCAACATAGTAGTACATGTAGCCTAACTATGCGCAAGATATCTTGATAAATATTAAATTTAGACTTTAATTTTAGACTTTTGTATGACACACAAATTCCAAGAATGAGGTGCATGACCATCCATGGGATTTGGCTGAGCCTTTTTTAAGCATATCATTTAGTACACTGATACAAATATGTCATTTTTATGTCGGGAGGATATACAAATTTGTCTGTACAATTATCTGTGTGTTCGCAGGACATCTAAAATATTATATGAGCTTCACACCTAATATTTTGTAAGCAAGCTCAGCGAAGCCTGATACGCGAAGCGTAGAGTGGCGTACTACTACCTTGTAATATTGTTGGGTTAACTATACCTTTATTGTGAGGAGACGACAAAAAAAGTTTATTTTAGTTTGCGCTAGAATGTATCTCATACAAGCAGGAAAATTAAACTTAAGTAAATCTCCTTTATTATTTGCTACATATTTAAGTGTTACTTACAGTAATCAAAATGCCCAATCAGCCTACCATGGGATGAATGCACTGATCTACTAAGCTATTATCATAATATAGTGAGACACCTATCTCAACCACAAGTCAACAAGTGTTGTGAAGAGTGGAGAGGGACAATCTTATCTGCAGACAGTGCTTATCGCCGATTTCACCATGTTTTAAAACTGAACATTTATATCTTTGATATCTTTGGAAGTAATTTTTTAAGTACCAAATGACTAAAGATAATCACCGCCGTAATCGGTAACAAGTCACTTTCCTTGTATTTGTAAGAGATTTCCGGGAAATATTACTGGCATGTTATGGTATCGCTATTCATTACATTAATTTCAAACTAAGATTTACGCTCGATAAAAATGACGACGTCCCGTTTAATTTTTTAAATATTGACGAATTAAAACTTTAGTTTATAATTAGATTTGGCTATTTGGTATGCGTTTACAAAGCCGACAGCGTTAGATTCCAGACGCTGCACTGAGAGGAAGGTGAACTGGAGTTGAACTCATCATTGGCATGGAATTAAACCTTCCCACCATAGCTACGTTATATGGTAGATATATTAACTGTTTTGAATGAAGAATCTGGAGCTTTGGAAAAAAGGTTTTATAAAATCTTTTTTCAAATGCTTTAAGACATTTCAACATGGCACGCATGTACTTGTACTTTATACTCATGTACTTCATACAAAAAGTAAGGTTATATATCCGTTCATTTTTGAAGTGCCTGATGATGGAATCATTGATTCCGAAAGGCCTTGCGTGATAATAAAATTTATATTGGAAAATTTTCATTCATTTACCAGTGATAGTAAATTAACTGTTTTGTTTAATTAATATCATAGTGCAATAGGATGTCGGAGATTAGCCATCGCTACGTGGGAAAATAAATAAGTACGTTTCAAGAACTGAGTCTTTTTGTTGTCTTGAGATGTAAAAAATACTGAGGTAACTTTATGAATACATAGAAAATATATTTTTTTTAAATGGGGAAGTACTGCCTCCGAGAAGAGGGCTAGTTAAAATGGAAAACAAGTTTTTTTTATTTTTAAATCATATTTATTCTTGCTACGGGCAAAAATATATACAATATTATAAGACATATTTAATAATAACATATTTTATTCTCTGGAAAAAAATTAACTACAGCGCTGCACAGCTCATTTTTTTCTGTAAGTACTCTGCCGGTACTTTGTTGTGACTTGTTGACAATTAGTGGGGTTTGGGTTTTGTAGGGTCATCTGGTGTTATAAACAACATAAGCCCATGTTTATAATGTCTAGCTAACTGTTATTTGGATGCCATTGGTTTGTTTTATAGAACGGGCACTTATGTGCATACAAACAGCTGTTGTGCCATAAGTTGTAGTGTCACTTGTCGTCATTTGTAGGATTGTTGTTGTGTCCTTGAAAAAAAAACAAATAACAGATTTCTATTTCATTCACAGAAGTTTATAATTTCTGTGATATGATTTCTATGATAAAATGTGTATAAAGTGTAAATTTAAGTACCAGTGAGTGAATTTTATCAAACAAAAACAGCCTCTTCTTCAGAAAGTTAGATCTGTTTTTTAAGTGTTTTCGGTAAGTGTTTATTTTTATATATAATAATGCCACCTGAATAAAAAAGGGCTATAGCATCAACTAAACATACATTTATAAAACCAGTTTCTCTCCAAATTAATGACCAAGTATTGGTAAAGTCCCATCACCTTTCTAAAGCTATAGCTGGTGAAACATCAAAATTATTTGAAGTGTACGAAGGACCATTCATAATTCAAGAAATCCTCGGGAAATCGACCTACCAAATTTCTGATTTATCCCAAGAGCATATATATGGACCTTATCATATATCCTCTTTGAAGCTATATAAAAACTCCGGTCAACAACGCTACAGAAGATACTGAAGTTGACGCGTTGGGACGTGTGTGAAATTAATACTATTTCCCCCAAATAAAACAGTGCAACTATACACACCCAGTGACATAGACACTTTTAATCAATACTATATAAACATTTTTCCTATCAGGAGGGATAATAATTTGTGAGATCGCTCATTGGCTGACAAGTTGTGACGTAACCAGATCCCTCGATGTTCTGCACTATTGTAGACTTGGGAGTGATTTCAGGTCGCTGCAACAACTTTTTGCACTTTACCGTTTAATTATACATTACAGAAAAAGTATGTAAACAATTGGAATCTCTCAAGCATTGGGGTTGATGGAAAAAATAGCATGGTCAGGGGACAAGTGTGAATTTGGGTGTCGAAACTGAAGTACAGGGTATACTATTTGAGCCGAGTTTTGTTGGGCTTAAAAATTATAAAAAAAGGATTACAGTCCATAATAAAGGCCACTTTTGAGAATATAACACTGAGGGACCCAAAAAGTACGATTTTTGCCGTGAATGTATTTTCGAGAGTTTTAAATTGGAATGTCTTAAGGAGGTCGGGTGATGGCGGAAAATATTGGTTGCACTGGAGACAAACTTGATTTTAACAATAACCAACCTTATACGAACTCATTATTAGTTGGAGAATTATGAGGCTTGTCCTAATTTAAATTGTACGGTTAGTACACATCAAATTGGCTGCGTGTTAAATGGTTACTCAGAAAAATATTAAACTGTCATTAAAAGCTTCCCTCTTCTTCGGGTGCAGACAATCGGGGTGTATTAGTTTCCATGATAGCCTATACTATAGTGAACTGGAGTGCCCACTAATAAAAGACAATTTAAGCTTATAATGATAACTAATCATACCGCGCTGAGCACATACGTAAAATACTGTGTTTATCCGAGTGCTGACTGAATGAAAACATTTTTTTTTCTTATTTTATAATAATTAAACTATAGTCTTAATACTTATCTTTCTCTAACCTTAAACACTTCTATTCACCTTTCTAATCTGAAATCAGACGCTGTCTTAGACTTGCAGAAGAATGATGGTGCTAATGCTTCTGAATACTAATGGTAACTAATGCAGAACTTATTAGTACCGAAACCTTCAAATACTTTCTTCACAAAAACTTTTATGTTTTTAGCACCAAAACTATTTAATCTCTTACCGCAGCATATAAAGAGTCAATGTTTAATTAATTATTTTTCTTCAAACAGCTTAAAAAGTTGCTGTTATCTATGAAAGATATTGAACAAGTACTTTTTAAAATTAATATTGAAAATGAGATTTTTAAACGTAATCTGTTTCCAATAATTATAATAATGCATGATTTAAATAGCGCCTCTTATAAGATGTTCTCCAAATTTATTTGTTAAATTTTTTACATGTAGGCTTAGTTGATTATTTTATATATAGTTAAGATCTTTGTATCAATTTAGTAGAGTTTTTTTCACGAACTTCACTCAATTACATTTAGACTTTAATTTTTAGACTTTTGTATGACACACGAATTCCAAGAATGAGATTGACCATCCATGGGATTTGGCTGAGCCTTTTATAAGCATATAATTTAGGACACTGATACAAATTTTTCTGTACAATTATCAGTGTGTTCCCCAGGACATCTAAAACATTATATGAGCTTCACACTTAAAATTTTGTAAGCAAGCTCAGCGAAGCCTGATACGCGAAACGTTATTGTGAGGAGACGACAAAAAAAGTTTATTTTAGTTTGCCCTAGAATGTATCTCATACAAGCAGGAAAATTAACTTAAGTAAATCTCCTTTATTATTTGCTACATATTTAAGTTTTACTTACAGTAATCAAAATGCCCAATCAGCCTACCATGGGAGTGAAATGCACTGATCTACTAAGCTATTATCATAATATAGTGAGACACCTATCTCAACCACAAGTCAACAAGTGTTGTGAAGAGTGGAGAGGGACAATCTTATCTGCAGACAGTGCTTATCGCTGATTTCACCATGTTTTAAAACTGAACATTTATGAAGGAAAACAGGATTTTTCCGGACATTAGCCATGACACCGTTTAAAATACACGCGTTTAAAAACACACAACACTCTTAGACAAAGTCTCGTAAAAACAAAACCAAAAAATGGCACACAGGATTCCAAAAAACTGTGTTTACAGTATAAAATGTAGCTGCAATAGGGAATACATAGGCGAGAAAAAAAGACCACTAAACGTAAGGATAAAAGAACACAAAGAAAACACGAGAAAGGGTTTCACAGAAAAGTCAAAAATTGCACACCATTGTTGGTCCGAAGACCATCTCATATGATTTGGGATGAAGCCCCACATAATACATCGGGAACCACATTTCTTCAAAAGGAAATTAAATTGAGGCAACATACATTAAATTGGCAGGACCAACCAATCAGTCAAACCATCAGTCGAGATTAGGCCGCTTTGGTTGCCAATTCTAAAAAATGAACTAAAGAGAAAACCAAAAGTATCAAACGGATCGGATATTAGTAATAAACCAATGCGGAGTCACAATATGGTTTTAAGAAGTTCATCTCGCATGAACCAATAATAACGAAAGGGCCCATTCCTGTTCCCCTTCCCTTGTATTTCCGCCATCTCTTGTTTTAGCCAGCCGTCACGATTGCCATTGGCTAGTCCCTCTGGTCAGTCGTAGGTGGTTAGTAGACGAGTGAAGACGTATTGTGACCTATATTCCATAGTTTAGTTTTAATGATTAGTGTTTTGTATAGTTTTGTAATTAAGTGCATGTCTTTAGTGTTAGTGAAGTTGACAACAACATGTAGGTTGTGATTCCTGACTTAGGCGTGCCACAACGCTTTAGTAAGATTTGTTTATTTTAACCTAGTTTGTAATTATGTATTAGGTTAGTTCTTCACCTGAAGAAGAGATCAGATTGCAGATCTCGAAACGTAGTGTTACTGTTTTCTTGTTTCACTGAACGATGGCAAATGTCCGGAAAAATCCCTGTTTCCTTCACAATCCTTCCATCGTCAAAAATAAACCTTTAAACAAAGGAATGAACATTTATATCTTTGATATCTTTGAAGTAATTTTTTAAGTACCAAATGACTAAAGATAATCACCGCCGTAATCGTGACAAGTCACTTTCCTTGTATTTGTAAGAGATTTCCGGGAAATATTACTGGCATGTTATGGTATCGCTATTCATTACATTAATTTCAAACTAAGATTTACGCTCGATAAAAATGACGACGTCCCGTTTAATTTTTTTTAAATATTGACGAATTAAAACTTTAGTTTATACTTAGATTTGGCTATTTGGTATGCGTTACAAAGCCGACAGCGTTAGATTCCAGACGCTGCACTGAGAGGAAGGTGAATTGGAGTTGACATGGAATTAAACCTTCCCACCATAGCTACGTTATGGGTAGATATTAACTGTTTTGAATGAAGAATCTTGGAGCTTTGGAAAAAAGGTTTTATAAAATCTTTTTTCAAATGCTTCAAGACATTCAACATGGCACGCATGTACTTGTACTTGATACTCATGTACTTCATACAAAAAGTAAGGTTATATATCCGTTCATTTTTGAAGTGCCTGATGATGGAATCATTGATTCCGAAAGGCCTTGCGTGATAATAAAATTTATATTGGAAAATTTTCATTCATTTACCAGTGATAGTAAATTAACTGTTTTGTTTAATTAATATCATAGTGCAATAGGATGTCGGAGATTGGCCATCGCTACGTTGGAAAATGAATAAGTACGTTTCAAGAACTGGAGTCTTTTTGTTGTCTTGAGATGTAAAAATACTGAGGTAACTTTATGAATACATAGAAAATATATTTTTTTTAATGGGGAAGTACTGCCTCCGAGAAGAGGGCTAGTTAAAATGGATAAACAAGTTTTTTTTTATTTTTAAATTATATTTATTCTTGCTACGGGCAAAAATATATACAATATTATAAGAAACATATTTTTATTCTCTGGAAAAAAATTAACTACAGCGCTGCACAGCTCATTTTTTCTGTAAGTACTCTGCCGGTACTTTGTTGTGACTTGTTGACAATTAGTGGGGTTTGGGTTTTGTAGGGTCATCTGGTGTTATAAACAACATAAGCCAAGTTTCTAATGTCTAGCTAACTGTTATTTGGATGCCATTGGTTTTTTTTTATGTAACGGGCACATATTTGTATGCACAGCTGTTGTGTCAAAAGCTGTAGTGTCGCTTGTCGTCCTTGTAGGATTGTTTTTGTGTCCTTGAAAAAAAAAACAAATAAAATATTTCTATTTTTTTATAAGTTTAGAATAATACATTTTATAATTTCTGTGATGTGATTTTCTATGATAAAATGTGTATAAAGTGTACATTTAAGTACCAGTGAGTGAATTTTATCAAACAAAAAAGCCTCTTCTTCAAAAAGTTAGATCTGTTGTTTTTACGTGTTTTCGGTAAGTGTTTACTTTTTATATAATAATGCCACCTGATATAAAAAGGGCTAAAGCATCAACTAAACATACTAAGTTGAGCAGAAAAGCTAGGGGAAGAATGCAGTTGCTGAGCGAAGGGGCAGTCTGAGCAGTTAGGACCTAGTCAAAAAACAGTCCTTACTGTGGTTTAGAGGTTGACAGCGCAATGAACAAATAAATTAATGAGGTGTAACAATGTCGATCGGTTTTTAAACTATTGTTAAGTGATGTAGGGGGCGGTGCTCCCCCATGTTGAGGCTTGCAAAGAAATTTAAAACTAAAGGTGAACAAGACCTACCAATCAACCCTTTTACCTTATTACTTGATAAGACACTGAAAATAGCTCTTCACCTAGATTTTGTAGACTAAACGCTGCAAAGAGTTCATCTTCGTCGTCGATTTGATTTGGATCTCTTCAGCCAAATATGACTCCAGATTTTAGGAGTAAAGTGAAAGAATGAAAGAAACTTTATTTCTCACAAATAAAAATAACGGATATTGTTTTTATAATATTGCACAGACTGACCAAAAAACATTAAATTTACATAAACAATACGTACATATGCAACTACAACTGCATACAACTACTATTACATTATACATCACTATGAGAAATAAAGACAAAAACTCCAAGGCAAAGCCTGTTTGGAGTGATAAATATTATAAAATTATCTGAAAACTAGCAGCATTACAAACAATACAGAAATATTTTTATCAAAACTTATTCATTTTAAATCTGAGTGAAGTTCGTGAAAAAACTCTACTAAATTGATACAAAGATCTTAACTATATATAAAATAATCAACTAAGCCTACATGTAAAAATTTAACAAATAAATTTGGAGAACATCTTATAAGAGGCGCTATTTAAATCATGCATTATTATAATTATTGGAAACAGATTACGTTTAAAAATCTCATTTTCAATATTAATTTTAAAAAGTACTTGTTCAATATCTTTCATAGATAACAGCAACTTTTTAAGCTGTTTGAGAAAAATATTAATTAAACATTGACTCTTTATATGCTGCGGTAACAGATTAAAAAGTTTTGGTGCTAAAAACATAAAAGTTTTTGTGAAGAAAGTATTTGAAGGTTTTGGTACTAATAAGTTCTGCATTAGTATACCATTAGTATTCAGAAGCATTAGCACCATCATTCTTCTGCAAGTCTAAGACAGCGTCTGATTTCAGATTAGAAAGGTGAATAGAAGTGTTTAAGGTTAGAGAAAGATAAGTATTAAGACTATAGTTTAATTATTATAAAATAAGAAAAAAAATGTTTTCATTCAGTCAGCAACTCGGATAAACACAGTATTTTACGTATGCTCAGCGCGGTATGATTAGTTATCATTATAAGCTTAAATTGTCTTTTATTAGTGGGCACTCCAGTTCACTATAGTATAGGCTATCATGGAAACTAATACACCCCGATTGTCTGCACCCGAAGAAGAGGGAAGCTTTTAATGACAGTTTAATATTTTTCTGAGTAACCATTTAACACGCAGCCAATTTGATGTGTACTAACCGTACAATTTAAATTAGACAAGCCTCATAATTCTCCAACTAATAATGAGTTCGTATAAGGTTGGTTATTGTTAAAATCAAGTTTGTCTCCAGTGCAACCAATATTTTCCGCCATCACCCGACCTCCTTAAGACATTCCAATTTAAAACTCTCGAAAATACATTCACGGCAAAAATCGTACTTTTTGGGTCCTCAGTGTTATATTCTCAAAAGTGGCCTTTATTATGGACTGTAATCCTTTTTTTTATAATTTTTAAGCCCAACAAACTCGGCTCAAATAGTATACCCTGTACTTCAGTTTCGACACCCAAATTCACACTTGTCCCCTGACCATGCTATTTTTCCATCAACCCCAATGCTTGAGAGATTCCAATTGTTTACTTACTTTTTCTGTAATGTATAATTAAACGGTAAAGTGCAAAAAGTTGTTGCAGCGACCTGAAATCACTCCCAAGTCTACAATAGTGCAGAACATCGAGGGATCTGGTTACGTCACAACTTGTCAGCCAATGAGCGATCTCCACGTGTCCCATATAGTGTACGGCACGTGTGATGTCACCCTGCCGATCGAGCGTGGCGGTAGGTCTGGACAATCCACAGGCTGTCACGCCCCGAGGTTCACTGTTTAAACTAAATCTAGCGTCGTTCCATCACAGTTTTTACTGCCGAAGACGGTCTTCATTATATGCGGAACACGCCCCGCAGTAGGCGAAGCGTGCAGGAGGAACTGTTTGAGGGAGAATCACAGTTAGGTGCACTTCTGGGCAGAAATCCTTTCCGGTACGGCACAACTACCCCCCAATTCACGGTATCGTTTGGTTGTAAATTGGTGTGTAGCATCGCGCTGAAACCGTAATTTGAAAAAAAACCTTCGGTGACGAAGATAAAAAACGAATTTATACATTATTGTGAAACTCGGAAGTTCCGACGTACACAACAGTTGCAGTGCTCTCGAACGTGTTCTGTGTCACATTTCCTTTAAGGCATCTCGTTAACAGTCTACCGCAGTCTACACTTACTAAAAACATTAATTTATAAGTGAAACTCGGAAGTTCCATTGTACACAACAGTTACAGGGCTCTCTAGCATGTGTTGTGTCCCATTTCCTTCACTTCATGTCATTAAAAGTCTACCGCAGTCTACATTTAATACAAACTATCATTCATATGTAAAACGTGGAAGTTCCAATGTACACAACAGTTGCAGTGCTCTCGAACGTGTTCTGTGTCACATTTCCTTTAAGGCATCTCGTTAACAGTCTACCGCAGTCTACACTTACTAAAAACATTAATTTATAAGTGAAACTCGGAAGTTCCATTGTACACAACAGTTACAGGGCTCTCTAGCATGTGTTGTGTCCCATTTCCTTCACTTCATGTCATTAAAAGTCTACCGCAGTCTACATTTACTAAAAACTGTAATTTATAATGAAACTCGGAAGTTCCATTGTACACAACAGTTAAAGGGCTCTCTAGCATGTGTTGTGTCCCATTTCCTTTACTTCATGTCATTAAAAAGTCTACCGCAGTCTACATGTACTAAAAACTTTCATTTATAAGTGAAACTCGGAAGTTCCATTGTACACAACAGCTTTAGGGCTCTTGAGCATGTGTTGTCTCTCATGTCCTATATGACATCTCATTAACAGTCTACAGCAGTCTACATTTACTAAACTTTCATTTATAAGTGAAACTCGGAAGTTCCCATTTACACAAGAGTTGTAGGGCTCTTGAGCATGTCGGGGTGAGTGGCAGAGACTCTTCAGTGAAGACAGAGTCACTACCATTTGAGTGTTGTGCGTAATGATACGTTTTACAAGTAAATACTAATTTATTTAATGTCATAAATTAAAATACGAAGAGTATTATACAAATGAAGACTGTAATACTATTAAGCTAATAATCCAATAATTTAATTTGACATGGTGTATTGATATAATTCATCATATTTATTCTTATTTATGTAGTTCATAGTTACAGTTTAATGGAAATTTTGCATTAATTTATTTTTGGAATATAAATTCTAATCCAGTTCTCGATGTGCTAAAAGTTTTGAATTTGACTCACTCTTAGCTTTTTCCCAGTAGCCAATTGAAAAGTTAGTTTTTCCTTTTCAACTACAAAAAATATTAAAGCCTTTAAACTAAAATTTTACAATTACAAAAAAATATTGAAAAGTTGAAGTATTCCTTGATATTGCCACACTGCTATTTAACTCTATATACTGCATCATAATATTTCTTGTTTATCTTATCTTTCTAGCAATTTGCATGGAAAGGTTTGTAAACCAGGTTTAAGTGAGACGTGTAGCAAGGATTAGGAGAAATATGGAGTACAAGTTAAACCCCAGCGTAAATCACCTGCACAACGGAAAGATATATACGAGTGGGTTCAGTAAAAGGTCGCCCGATTAGCTCCTACACACTGCCCGACCCGATCACAGTGTCGGTTCCTACGACGAAAGGGTGGGTAGGAAGGGATAGGAGAACCCTACTCCCAATATAGCAAATTTCCCCATAACCCCATCCACAATCTGGACTACTCACGGAATTTTGGGTAACTCCCCCTCTATTTGAGGAAGTTGTCAGCTCCCATGGTATACGCGTATAATCCGGGAAGATCCACAGAGCAGAGTACCATGCTGGAGGTGATGACATTAAATCATTCGAGCTTAATTGGGGGGCCTTGATATGCTGATGTAAAAAAGTAGGAAAGAAGGATGGGTTTGGCCAATATAAGTTAATAGTGTATTATAATTTTTCCACATCGTGCGACATCATCCTCCCCCGGCGAACGTTGTTGAAAATGTTGATAAAATGAGGCCTCACATGAGAATAGTAGCATTAGCATCTTGCTATAATAGAATTAAGACGTGACTGTGCACTGGGTAAATTACCAAACGTCTTCATTAAGGGCCCATGGTTGTAGGTTTTATAGTTTTGCGCTTAATAAATGGGTACCCACATGGAGTCACTTCAGGATTTCCACTTTTATGCTAATAGTGGTTTGTTATGCTGTACAAGAAAAGTGTGTTATTAAACACCAACTTGTGGGTGCTGCGGACTCCATAATTCATTATTTTTCTGAACCCACGTACAACCATTTAATTGATAATTCAATCCTGCAACCAAGCAAGTATGATACTGCTTGCACGATTTCGAGATTATGTTATCAAATATAATATATGCCGTCCACCATTCTCATGTTTAAAAGTAATACTACTCTGCCAAGTAAGGAGCTATTGAGGCGCACGATGGGGAGAAGAGTTCTAATTTCATATCCGTAATCGGATATAATGCCAGTAGTAAGGATGGGACATGGGGTCCGGGATATTAGCAAATGCGTGCAAGGGTTGTTTGAAACAATTCCACCGATCTAAAACAAAAGGAATACCCAAAACTGCCCAATTATAATAATACATAACCTAACATGCATAAAACTCTAGATCTAAAACCGTACAAGGTTACACTTACATAGGTAGGAATAGAACAGGAATTGGAGGAAATTTTCGTAAGACGAAAGAAACCGCAATAATTGGTAAACCGACGCAAATCATACACAGATCATACGCAGTCGAAGTTTCGTGTCCGGTACATTAGTTTAAATAACTGACTCCTCACTGTGACGGCGCCTGAGTGTCCGATTTTTGTACACGTCTATTCTATACGCACCTAAACAAACGTGAGAGTATAATACCAACTAGACCAAACCCTAACCTTGATATTAAAAATGAAATTAATAACGAACGCATGCTTATTCAAACAACTAAATTAACTAAACTACGTTTGGATAACCTAAGATCTGGCCAGACCTAAACATATATAAATTTCTGTGTAACTTTTAATTTTTGTGTGAGTACCTTCAGAGCAGCCAAGCCTAAATTTTGGAAGACATGACATTCCAACAAGTAGGATCCTGGGTCCTGGTTACTTTTGAGTGTCTTGCTCAAAGAAAGTAATTAAAAAATACATACAAAAATTCACTCTCATTGACCAAGGTTAATGAATTAGCAGTACTGCTTTCTAAAAAAAATCAAACTCAACCTGGTTCCCAGTGCCCGATGACCACACCGAAAAGTTTAGTGGTTAGGGGCACTGCTTCCCTAAGACAACCCGTCCGTTCTAGGTGGACCTCGAAAACCCATACCTCAGACCAAACGGACCACAATCGTATACGGGAGCAGATGTTATCCCTGTGTTTAAGTGTTAAAGTGAAGGAGTACACTTTGAAACTTAAAACTAATATTACTACAGAGAAGTGTCCCTTACCGAGAGGCGCCCCAAGAGTTAGTGTGTTGGTGAAAAGAATCTCTTTAAATGGGATATGTGTGCCTTGCACACAAATTTTCCAATCGATGGGTTAAGTAGCTTAACAGTCACCGGTGATGTGAAATATTCTATCACGCAAGGTTTAGACCAAGGTGGTAGTAACTTCTGATTTATGCTATCCGCTGCTCTGCTCATAGGATTGCTATTATACATGACCCAATCTCCCGGCTTAAATACAACGGGCATCCGTCTAGCATTATATAACCTCTCTCTACGTTTTCTGGCCTGTTGTAAGTTTTGTAAGGCCTGATGCCATTTTTGATCATTTGGGACTATATGCCTTTGATTAGGTACCAATGAATTCAGATTCCAAGCCAATTCTAATGAATGAGAAATTTCGTGACCCAAATACAAACTGGCTGGTGATGTTTTGGTGCTGTCATGCAATGCAGAATTAAATGCCAATTGAAACCAATGAATGTTTCTATCCCATGACTTGTGATCCTGTTGATGAAATATCCTGATAGCGACCTTCAGATTTTTGTTCACCCTTTCCGCGTGCGAGGGATTGGCATAATAGGGCGAAGTATAAATGTGTTGAATTCCATACTCTAAACACATGTTTGTAAATTTTTGGGAGCGAAACTGACTTGCATTGTCGGACACGAGATATTTGTGAAACCCGAAATACGAAAAAAACGTGTTTGGTGAGAAGTTTGACTGTCGAAGACGCAGTGGTATTTTTAACCGGTAAAAGAATGGTAAACTTTGAAAATGCATCCACTACAGTTAAAAGGTACCGATTTCCCTGACCTGATCTTGGTAAAGGTCCTATGTGCTCGGTAAAAAATTTGTTCCATACTTGATCTACTATTTCTGAAGATAGATGACCTATTTTAGATGTAGGAGCTTGCTTTGATCTCTGGCATAAATAACACGACCTAACTCTGTCAGCAATGAGATTGGTTAGATTGTATGCCCAAAAGTAACGCGTAATACGTGCTGATGTCTTCTTGATTCATAAATGAGCAGAAGTTGGTGTCTCATGATAGTACCTAAAAACAAGATCTATTAATCTTTGCGGTTAAAAACGACTCGTGGTTTAGTCTTTCCTGGTGGCTTATATACATAGAAGGACGCCCTGCTCAACGCTATAGTTCAGATACTTAACCGGAGTTTTGATAATCTTTGCAAGCTCAGGATCCTCTTTTTGATGCTGTGCAATATCTTTAAACGCTTCGGGTATGGCAAATAAGGTCATAGTAACATCCTTCTGACCATCCGATACCAAACTACCCTCCGTGGAGCAGCTACTAGTTACCCCGGTGTCCTCATTAACATTGGTTTTTTCCGTATTCTCAAAAAGTCTGGATAAACATTCTGCGACCACATTTTCCCTGCCTTTAATATGCTGGACCACGAATTTGAAAGAATTAATTAACGATACCCATCTTGCAATCTTACCAGTTTGCTGACGAGGATGGTTCAGCAGCCATGATAGTGCTGAACAGTCTGTGTGCAACTGGAATTCGCGGTGCTCAAGATACTGCTGAAACTTAGTGAAGGCAATAACTACGGCAAGCATTCCAATTGCAAAGTAGTGTAGTTTAGCTTATGTCTATTTAGGGCTCTAGATGCAAATGCTATTGGAAGGAGAGACCCGTTGTGCTTTGGAGACAAGACCGCGCTGACCGCCGACCCCGAGACATCGGTGTGCAAGATGAATGGCTCAGAGAAATCTGGGGTTTTAAGCACTGGTCCGGATACCAAACATCTCTTAAGACTCTCAAATGCCTTTTGCTGTTCAGGACCCCAGACAAACTTCACTCCCTTTCGCTTTAACCGATTCAAAGGTTGTGGAATCTCAGCAAACGATTTAATGAAGCGAGCATAAAAAACACACATGCCTAGAAATCGGGACAACTGATTAAAATTTTTTGGTATTGGGAATCCCTCTATTGGTTTTGCTCGATCAGAGTGGATGGAAATTGTCTGGTTGCTGAAAGTGTGACCCAAAAACTGAATGCGATTTGAGGCAATAGTGATTTTTTTCTGGGTTGACGGTAAGACCTGCCTTTTGAAGTCGTGATATTACCTCCCTCAGATGTTCTATGTGTTCTTCAAAGGTCCACGATGAGTACACACACAAATCATCAAACAAGTTTTAAACATATCTAAACTTAATATAGCCAAACATTGTGTCGATCAGGTTAGTCAAAACCATACTTCCCGACGCCAGACCAAAAGGCAAGAAATTAAACTCATACTGCTGTCATGGAACTACAAATGCCGTATACTTCTTCGATTCTTCCTCCAAGGGAATTTGTAAATACGCTTGATTTGAGTCTAATAAAGAGTACCATCGACTTTGACCGAGATCCTGAAAAGCAGATTCTATTGTTGGCATAGGAGTCGCTTCAAGATCCAATATGCTGTTAATACCGCGATAGTTCACAACAAGTATACTCTTTCCACCCTTTTTTGGGACTAAAAAGGCCGGAGATGCGTATTGAGATGTTTATGGACGAATGACAACCTTGGAAAGATCATCTATGTGCTCTCTCATCTGCTCCAATTTTGGTGGAGCATACTGATATGGACGTGCCCTGACGATCTTCGGTGAATTGCCTCTAATAGTATATTTAAGGAGGTTGGTACGGCCTAAACTTTTAGTTATGGTGTTGGGAAACTCCGCAATAAGATCCAAAGCCTGCTGCGTTTGAATTACTGTAACATTGGGGCGTTTGAATTGGGTTGAGGTTCTTACTTAATGTCACTGGATAATCACGGCTACTCTCAACAACGGAAGACAATAACAGACATTGCGGTGTTACGTATGGAAAGGACAACGTACAAATAGACATATTAACCATTGCTCTAGTTTTGGATAAAAAGTCCGAACCCAATATAATAGGCACTGGTAATTTATCATTAATCAGGAAAGGTATATGCCATGATAAGTTTCTAACCTTAATATGCAACTATGACCCGTTAAAAAAAATTCAAGGATATCCCTATTTGCCGCTAGAGCCGTCTGTTGGACATAACATACCGATTTGAAGATTCTTGGGATATTCTTAACAGTTTTAAAAACATTCTCGCGACATTAGTGTGAAAGAGGACCCAGTATCAACAAGTGCTCTCTGTGTAAATTTACCAAAAGATATATTTATAAAACAAAGATTTGATTTTTTAACTGACGGAGCCATTTTTGACTTTGGTAAAGACCAAAGATTTAGAGTGAAATCAGGAGGGGCGGCACAACAAATTGGAGAATCATTTGTGCCCATTAATGACCTCCCTTGGCTTTTAAATTGCTAGATGTAAAATGTATATTATTTTGGGTAGACGACCCATGGTTGCTCGATCGATTGGTGAATGAACGTTGACCACGACCCTGAAAATTTTCAAGATTGTGGTTAATGCCGTGATTATTTCTACTCTGATGTCCGTCTACAGAGCGGGTATGAAAGGACCGTTCATTCCTTCCTGAGTGTTGTGAATAATACAAGGTTGAACCAGTATCGTATTGCCGATTATATTTCATATTCCCGTGCCGTCCCTGGTATTCATTGGGTTGTTTACTCCCGAAAGCGGTGCGACTGTTATTTTACCCCCTAAACCGATTGTGAACATCCTGAATATGCCGGTTGGAATATCCCGTGGGCGTACCACCACTCGCTCCGCTGGATATAGCATATTCCCTATGAAATTGCATTTCAGTTGTCCTAATAACGTCTATTCGAGGGGAGAGTGCGTGTAGATCGTCAACTGTCGTTGGCGGTGGGAAAACCTGCAAGACGAGCACGCGTAGCCGGATTGAGACCGGTCAGGATAGTATCAAGCAGATCCTGCTCACCAAATTCAGCCAACAAAATATCGGCGAGTGACTGAAGATCACTTAAGAAATCAGCCTATGTCTCTTTAGGTTTTTGCACCCGGTAGTCTCTAAGACCGAGCATATTACTTGACTCGATGAGTATTTTTCAACTATGGCTCTATTCCAAAGCGCCCTCAGCTGACCCTCAGTTTTAGGCAAAACATTTAAAATCACATTATTCGATGGGACAAGATCGAGCTTAATTACTTGCTTGAAGCTAATAAGGAAACGTACTAAACGTCTTGGATCAGTTCCTGACACCAAAGGAAAGCTGTCAATCATATCAGCCAAAATCTTGGGTAAATTAAAGTTTGAGTTGTCATTTCTGGAGATTGGCCCAGATCTAGCGTCCCTCATAGTTGCTGCCACCTCCATGCCTACCGCTGCTGCAGTGATCTTAACCATATATGACCATTGGTCCTCCGTGGCTATATTTTTTTGTCGCTCCTTAAGATTTGGGGTAGTTCTCACCTCATCTTCCAAATTCCTGCATTTCCTCCGATTTATTGTGAATTGGGCCTAGTAACCTTTTGACCTTCTGATTTATGAAATCTTTAAGAAGAGTTCTGTTGGCTTCCAAGGTGGCTGCTGGCGCGATATGCCAGGCCAGGCATTGATCTTTTGCCTGACTTGATCTCAGTTTGTCCACCCAAGAAGTTCCTTTTGGCCGGGATTCCCATTGATATGGTGGTTGTGCTTGTTCCTCCTCCTCATGTTGTCCTGTCGAATTCTCAGCCATGATAGCGGGACAAAATTATAATTCTTCAGAAATTAAATCCCCTCTGTAGACTCAAAATAGTACACTGACCGTACACAATGTATGAAACGTATTTTATTTGAGGGGGGGGGTGTAATTGTCACGGTAATACGGGTTCTTTTCCCTCTTTGAATAAATGTTGAACCCAAAAAAATTATTTAAAACATCTAAAACTTTTCTTTTAACAAACCAACCAGTATCTCATAACCTTTCTTATTAAGATGAACTCCCTCCAAATTTTTTGATCTAGGATAAAACGTATGGAAATATTCCTCAGAATCCAGATAACCGCTTAAACATATAATTTTAGTCGACTGATTTCGCAGAGTTCCTAATAAAACATTAAATGGATTGATGAGCCCGATTTGGAATTTATTGGTCGCGCATTTTGGAAACATTGGCAATTTTACAAGTAACAGAACAATCCCTGGATACCTTCTTCTAAGTAACCTTATTAAGGACAAGTATTGGTCTTTTATAAAATCAAATGAGTCACTATTGAGAACATTATTATCCCCTATGAACAACACAACTGGTACTGATGGGTCTATATGTGGTGTCTGTTCTTTAATATGTCTTTTAATATCAGCTATTTTAGCTCCAGAAAAGGCAAAGTTAAATGTGCTTACCATACTCAAGGTTTGTGAGCTACTGTGTTGCAGATGGTAACCTAAACGTTCAGCAAGCGAATCGCCACATATTTGAATGTTGTGTATGTCAAAATTAATATTACCTTGTGACTCGGCCATATATACTTTTTTATATCATTTACCCTATGGAAACAAAATATTAATAATTATGGCAAAGGTTCTCGGCAAACTAAAAAAAATCCTATACATATACCTAAACTTTACGATTAAGTTACACGATTGAAAATAATTAAGTAACACCTACATTTATTTTCCTTGGGGGGTTTGGGTGTGTGTGTTTTATAAATGGTTCGATGGCTAACATGGTCATTTTGGCTATTTTAACGCTGTTATAATAAACAAGTCTACAATTAAAAAAAAACTTTCAGATAATATTCTATCTTGTTGATATTCTTGATTTTGCCGCATAAAAATTCAATATAAAAGTAACAACATAATTATAACTATGAAATATAACAAATAACAATATAAATATATCTATGAAATATATACAAATAACAATATAAATATATCTATAGAATATAACATTAATAGAGGTAAAAATCTGTACAATAACAATAACTATGTAAATATTACAATAACAAATAACATTTATAGGTGGAGCGCTGAATACTCAGTTATCAACTATCGCCATTATGGAGGGGTTTAACCTTACACTACGAAGACTAGCGCAAAATAAGGATACACCAACTATTCTCCTAATTTTCTTGTAAGAATGTCGTCGTAAGAAATTAATTCACTGAAGCCACTTTAGTACTGGCAACTGAGTTAAAGAAGGCATCATTTTATTGACAAATTATCGTGAGCCTTTTGCTTATTTTGTGCTATTTTTTAAATTCATCCTAAAACCAATTAAAAATTGTGAGTAGGCTAATTTGGGAGTCTCCGGAATAGTCTTATAAAGTCCGTGCCGAATATCCAACAATAATGTACTAATTCTTACTCTACGCCCCTTGCCAATAAATCTACGATATAGAACATTTTAGTTCTTTCTCGCCAGCTGTAACTCATCAAGTACCTATTACTTTTATGGTAAACAAACGCGGTAAATTAGTTATTATTTTGCTCAGTTCCCATTATTCAATTTTACAATTAATCCTTGAAGCTATTAAGTAGTTAATAAATAAAAAAAATATTAATTCTAAATCGCGTTTTCTATAATCTAAAGTAGGGTTCACTGAAAAGTTTTAGCGTTAAAAATAGCAAGGTTTGAAATGGCGTGAGAGTAAGTACTCGTATTAAGGTTTGACTTTCTCGAAAATGAAGCGTTACAAAAATTTGCGTTCCTTCCAGAAATGAAATATTGAACTAATTCAAATCCGTATTATTATTCGTTTCTATGAGTTGGGAAGAAGGCAATAAAATAATTCCGTATCAGGTCAAGCTAACCCTCCCAATGATAAGACATTTTTTTACGATCCAATTAGGTTATCGTTAAGTGGTGATATATTTATTTAACCAAGGAATTGCGTACCACAGCTTTATATGAGTCTTTTAAACTAATGTCGCTTGTAAATAACTGTAAATAATAAAGTGAACAATTAATTTAAAATTTATATATTTCCGTACTGTATTCTAACCGAATTGGCGAAATTACACACTAAATTGCATTGCATACTATAAAAATGACCTATTATCTCTAGCCTATTCAAATCAATGATGTAACCAAGACTAAAAATACCAATCGTACATACCTTACTGATCCCGTTAGGTTAGCCGGTCATCCTGAGATAAGCGCTATCTTAATGCACTTATTTAATCAGTGTACTGTTTGTGAACACAAACCATTATCTGTCACCTTGCAACCAAGAATAAGTACAAATTTGGCTTTAAAATAGAACTGTCAAGACCCTAATTAGACAATTAAGTGTTTGCAAAAAAACAAATTCTTATATGAAATAAACTTACAATAATTAAATTTAAACTCAAACAGTGATCTCTGAAAAGAATAGAATACATAACAATGGTACCCCAATAGCCTAATATTTATTGAAGCTTTCCTTATATAACAAGTGTGAAAGTTGTTTTGTTTTATAGTTAATCCCCACACAAAGGCAATAAAATATTATTTAAATCCTCATTATTATAAATTAAGCTTTCAGGGCTCCGACAAATTATGGCTATCTTTAAAATAAAAGAAAAAACTACTCAATAATCTCTGCGAGACATTACGACGGTTTTTATAATGACTTTGTACGATAAATTTTGAATAAAGATGAAAAAACAAGTGAAAAATTTAAATCTGGCTATATGACTCATTAAAATTATTCGGAATAATGCTGGCTAGAGGATAAACAATTAAGAATAAAAACTTTGCCAATATTTAATTCTTAAAATGCCTGCTACCATTACTGTAACGAGGGTATGTTATTAGTATAATTGTTAACCCTATTTCTCGGTAGTGGTAAGGAACCACGTGGTGATCCCGACACCAAACATAATTATATTCCCCCAAAGGCCCAGATCGGTCATTATGCTGGAACACTTTTCTAGCCAGCTTTGATTTTGCATTCCTGATTAATATTACCCCATAATTAGAACCCCCTAAAAATTAAAACATATACTGACCCTCGAAACCTGACCCATGCTGCCCGTATTTCCCGATCCCCACAACCCCACGATCCCCCGTCTAACCTGCCTAGCCCGCCATAATTTATTGTAACCTAAATTGTAACCAAAATATATACATTTAAAAAATATAAATTTACGTCTAACTCACGGATACCCGTCCAGTCTCCAACGTCCGTCAGCGTACCCGTCCGATCACCCCTCCACCACAAGTGCGTACTCGACCAAACCCGTTCACCGATAATCGGCCTGATTGTGCCCGTTCCGATCCTCGGTCAAAGGTCGCCCGATTAGCTCCTGCACACTGACCGACCCGATCACTGTATATTAAGCTTAATAGGTTTATTCTTTTTTTATTGTTTTTATTCTCACGAATGGTTTTTAAGTTTGAGAACGTAACTCGTTTATCTAAGATATAAAGGCAGAGGATAGATGCATTTGATCAGAGGCCAATACCAATCATTTAGGGTTTAATGAGTGGGGATCATTCACAACCCCACTCGTCCAATGTGCGAATCACACGTCTCCATCCAAGAATAAGCTCTTAAATAGGAAGATGGCGTTAAGATGCCCAGAGCCGAGGTCGGTCGCTC
>NW_025781989.1:0-36982 GCF_021130785.1 Homalodisca vitripennis | reverse complement strand
TTCCCTTTCAAACTAGCGATGAGAATTTAACAAAATTTTAAAGTGATACTTTCAGCTTGAACGCATAAACAAATGAACACCAAGATTTCTCCTCGGTTGGTGTATAAAGTTTTATATGATAAGTTAGATTTCTTCTTGACAAATCCGACCTGAGAAATTCGCCCTGGTCAAGGAATTTATAAACACTATATATTTATGACATTATGAATCATAGCGTCAACCCATGATGAGTCAGTGGCAAACAAAAAACTGTGACACAAACAGAAGGTCGCATAAGGATATTCAATACCTTAAGGCATTTTTGTTAGTCAGTCCTGTTATCAAGACAAAATATAACAATTTTCTGGTGTCCCACTTAGATTTTCATACTTCCAAAGTAGAATTCATAATAGAGTAATAATATTCAGAAATCTCACAGATTCAAAAGAATTTATTCAAATTTGTAAAAGATACTCTATAACTGACATTAACCAGAGTAATGTGTAGTATTCTTCTAAATTTGAAAATCTATTAAATTAACAAAATACTCTACTCTTATAAATTGAGTTTATTTATAAGGTGATTGAGGACTAGATCCTTACCTCAGGATTTGAAGAAGGAATTAAGGTCACCACACGACCAGGCTGTAACATTAAACAAAAATTTAAACACTTTTTTCCCATAACTAAGTTTATTATATTTAAATGTTATTAAACAAAATAATTAAATCTAAAGAGGTAATTTTAGAATTGTCATCAGTAGTGTCCCAAAACCCAATAAAGTATATGGAAATCTTTGAAGAATATTCCATTTTGAGTGTTTACAAACATAAAAACAAAAGATTATAAAAATAAAATTAACAATTTGTACTTTCTAAAACTTAAATAAATTAATAAATAAGTAAATAAAAACTTAAGTAAATGTTAAACAAAGGTTGTTTTTGGGCATTTTGCAGACATTAAATAAATATGTAAAAACTCTTTTTTACTTTAAACATACAAATACATAGGTAGGCCTATCATTTTGTTCACAAAAAGGTAAATATGAAAAATATTATGAGATATAACATAAATTATTTTTAAATGTGCTGTATAAATCAAAATTATAAAAACCAGTTTTGTGAATAATAAACTTCCAAGACAGCCAAAACATTTAAAATTTATTCTAGTTTATTATGATTTTAAATGATTAAAATGTATTATATTCCCTCCTGATCGATAATAAGCGAGACCGAACAGAGCTCTGTGCAGTAAGGCATCTACTGCAGTCAATGTGTTAAGAAAACCCTATTAGTTTCATGTTTTGTTTGTTGTTTTTTTATGACTTCAAGCACATAAACAGAAACAGTACATAAAAATCATAATTTTATAGAGTGGAAACAAATGAAAAAAAAAATACAATTGTAGCATAAAAACGTACTTTATATTGTCTGGACCCCACTATTTTTTATTAACAGTTTTTTTACTGGGGACTTAAAAATACATTACTAGAAATAACAGAACTTATTTAACTTACTGTGAAAATTACATGTCATTAATGAAGATTGGTTCTCGTTTTTTGCCTCCCAAAAGGGTGTGATATCAGTGAGGAGACCTAATATTCGTTATTAGGCTATTATAAGTAAGTTAATAAATACATACTATTACAAATATAAACATTTTAAGAGCGCTCAAGTGAACTGAGCTTGAATTTAGGGATTATCTCGAGGGACGTTTTTTTTTCGCCAGAAGTGTGGGGTGGAGCCAACCATGTCCAACGTAATCTGATATCGGAAAAGTTGGAAGATTTGGGACATGTTCTGAGGAGCACTTCTAGCAAAAAAAATAATAACATCCCTCGAGATAAGTAATCCAAATTGAACCTCAGATCACGTAAGCGCTTGTAAAGTGTATCTTTCTGATACTACTAATAACATATTTATGATAACCTAATCTACATCTGTTTATATCGCGTAGGTTTGGCATACCACATAAATATACCTACGCCATCTGTAGGCATATTAGATTTGAAAGGCAATTATGGTCACACTCTGTGTTATAAAATATTATTCTTCATTTCAAATCTACTTGAATACTGAAATAAAAAAAAAAATATATAAATTGGTTTATTTTGCAAAACCAGGAAAATGGTTGTTTATACAGATTACCCATTTAACATGTTGACTGTGGCAAACACAGTAGTGCATGGTGGATGCTAAAAGTACACAAGATCACTCAGTAGAGAACAACAGTATGTCTTCCAAGTCATTGGTCTCATTACGGGGCATGGTCACCTGAAGAAGCATCTACACAGAGTTTGGTATCCTTCAGGAGGATCCGCTCTGTGGAAGGTGTAATGAGCAGGAGGAGACTGCTGAGCACCTGCTCTTTGATTGCCCAGCAATAGCAAGAGAGCGGTATGCCATCTTTGGTAGCTTGAAACAGGGGTGGCGAGTTTTTCCCAGGAGGACTTGATAGGTTGTTTTCGGCGGTTTGTTGAACTGCTGAAGTTGTAGACTGGTAGTCCTCATGGGTGTTTTCGGGGTGCGCAAAAGGCCCTTGAGGCTTAAGTGCATGGCATAGGCCGCCCCAAAGAAAGAAAGAAAGAAAAAAAAAGGTATAGTGCGCACTTAAGCGGACACACCTATTTTTGTTAAACAAGTGGGTCCATTAGGGTCAATGTAACTCCCATTTGTATGTTGTAAAAATATTGTACACTTTTTACAACATTGTAGCAATCCAACAAGCAATCCAGCAATCCAACAATATCTAAGTGGAAATTTTTTTGTTAGAAACTGGAAATATCATAAAACATTACTCTAGAGATCAAATGACGAAAAAGAAATAATAGTATGCGCATCAATGCACATCAAACCCAATGATTTTCAAGTATGTTTTTATTAGCCTATATATCTTATAGAATCTAAGTTACTTTTTTTGTTTATACACTTGCCCATTTATGTACTGAACATTTTCAAACTCTACACAATTAATAAAGTTTTAACAATATTTTTGTGAAAATTAAAGCTCCCTAACAATAGTAGAAACAAAATGGTGACATATAGAAAATGTTACAATTTTGCTCCCTATAAAAATTCATTTCTTGAATTACCTGATTTGATTACTGCGTTTTAGTTTTAAAGAACAACTGTTTAATAACGCACATTGTTGAAAACAGCTTTTTGACTGAAGAATTTTGCTTGTGCTATAAAAACATAACCTAACCTCCTCCATTACAGTTTTACTGATATTGAAGTTCAGAGAAATGTCCTCTAATGCTCTAATGTTGAACAAAAAGTGAAATGTTGTGCGTGGTGAAGTGTTGAACGTGGGCTATTGTTTTTGGCAACATTACAGAAGCAATTAGACAATTTCAGGTTGCCTACCCAGAAATTGAACCACCTAGCAATCCAACAATAACTAAGTGGAAAATCTTTTGTTAGAAACCTGGAAATATCATAAAACATTACTCTAGAGGATCAAATGACGAAAAAAGAAATAATAGTATGCGCATCAATTCTCCTCTCTCCAGCAAACTGAAATCGCTAAGGAAGGTTTGAACTTGAAATTGGTGTTCCAAAGTCTTCAGTACAGAGAATAATTAAGAAAAACTAAATTAAATATTACAAAAGTCACCTAGTCCATAATCTTTTTGAAGATGGTCAGGACAGAGAAGTGGAATTTTGTTCTCATAATTTAGTTTCATGAGCTAGATCCTGATTGGCATACTCAAATTAATTATTCAGACAAATCCATTTTCTACTACAATGTCCTGTAAATAGGCATAATTGTAATTAATTAAAACACCGGTAATCCACACATTCTTGAACAATTCTCCTCAAATCAAAAGGAATTACTTTGTAATTAGTTGTAACTGACAGCTACCCAAACAGAGAGCTGCTGATGGGGTGCTATCTTACAACATTTCAGACAGTACAATAAATGGGAATAGGTATGAACAGGTTTTAAATGAACAAGTCTTGCCTGGTTCCAGAAATGGATGAAGCAATCTTCCAACAAGATGGTGCTTCCTCCTCATTTTGCAAATCCTGTCAAAACGATTTCTAAATTACAACCTTCATTGGTGTTGGATTGGCCGTTGAAGTGTTTTTTAGATTGGCCACCACAAAACACCATACACCACCACCAACAAGCGCCACCACCACAACAACAACAGCCAAGCCAACACCCCGATCCCCGGATTTAACTGGTGTGTGATTTCTTTTCTATTGAGGTTACTTTAAAGGAACAATTTTATACTCGTAGCTTCAATAATGAGAAATTAAATAACAATCAATTAAAGAGGAACTTCTCCAATTACCCGCAGAATTTCCTTTGCAAAGAGCTTACGATTAATTTATTAAGCGCAGTTTATTTTTTTTTTTTTTTTTTTTTTTTTTTTTTTTTTTTTTGTTTTTTTTGTTTTTTTTTTTTTTATCAGTGTGTCAGCCTATGAATGGATTGGCAGTTCAATAACTGTGGACTGTAATTGTAGGGGGGGGTTTTTTAATAAAATTTTATTTTCAGAACCCTATAATAACTAGGCTATTATATTTTTTGTAATAAAAACTAAATTTCCTACAATTTAAAGGCTATGGCGTGGGTTGGATTTTTTTAACACAAAGTTATATTTTATTATGAATGGGGATATTTTTATGTAATAGTAGTGGGTAGGGTACGTATAAGCGGACCCGCCGGTTTTTTTTATATCGAAGAATATAATCATCGATACTTAATATTCGCATCTCGAATCCTAGACTATCAATTGATATAAAATATCTGTAGTCCTAAATAAACAATTAGCCTATGTGTTTTAATTTTAAAAAACGCAGGAAATATAAATATGTAGACATATAGGAAAACTCATAAATAATTAAGAAAATTACATAACTTAAATAATAAATCAACCAAGACGAGAATGATCAAACAGGAAAACTGTTTATAAAGAAATATGTCATAATTATTGATTATACACACGTAATTATAGATTATTACGTGTATGTATAATAAAAATTATTATTATTGTTGTTATATATACACGTGATCGTATTTATAATAATAACACGATTACATGTATTATTTGTGTTTAGAGCTGTTGATTTAGATTAAGTTAATTGTTTAAAATAATCAATCTGTAGCGATTGGTTGTATCGATGTTTATGATTATTTAATATTGTTTGCCAATTTCGATATAAAAAACCGGGTCTGCTTATCATACCCTACCCAAATTTGTTCGTCTTCAGTTTTCCTAATTTTGGTTATAATAATTTGTTTGATCACATGTTAGATTCATATTTTAATTTGAAACATATGATTGTTTGTTTGAAGGTTATTTTTGACGATGGAAGGATTGTGAAGGAAACAGGATTTTTCCGAACATTTGCCATCGTTCAGTGAAACAATGAATCAGTAACACTACGTTTCGAGATCTGCAATCTGATCTCTTCTTCAGGTAAAGAACTAACCTAATACATGTATTAGATGGCAAATGTCCGGAAAAATCCTGTTTCCTTCATATGAATTGTTATTGAGAACTATAGATACTTTATATCGATTGATAGTCTAGGATTTGAGATGCGAATATTAGGTATCGATGATTACATTCTTCGATATATAAAACCGGGTCCGCTTATAATCATACCCTATCCTTTACAAAAATTTTTGCACATTTTAGAATTTCTGATAAATGTTTGTAGGGTTAAGTGTTAACTACATGCATTATAGCTAATATTATAAGATTCCTAATATAGTAAGATAGCTATACATTACTCAAGATCACTGAATAGAGCCAGTGACATGTTAAAAGTTAATGCATTAACAAGAATCATAGGCTATTTTTGAATATGAATGTCCCCACTCACCTTTTCTGGGATCCCCCTATGATCTACGCTGGATTGATAAAATCTTCTTAAATATCCCTTGATAAATCCCACTTTCTTCTTTGCATAAGGAAAATCAGTTTTCCATAATAGAGAGCCATAACCAAATATCCACAAGGGATTATTATCACTCGTTTCAGACATTCTAAGATTACTGAGTATCTATTTTTGAATATTTTGAATTAAATAATCTAAAATAATCCGTAATTTATTTTGTTTTTGAAACATCCTAAATCTTATCAAAATGTTTTAAATGTGAGGTTACCTAACCTCACATTTTGGCCATTGTCAGGCATTAGGTTTAATTTGATCTTTTTTCCCTTCGCCACTCTCATCTCACTGTCTGACTCAAGACTCAATGCATGCTATCATGAATCTACTTACCAACTTTACATTGCCACATATGTGTATGACTGAAAAAATATCAATAAAAGAAGGAGTTTGTATAATTTATACAACTGAACAGCCCGGTAACAAAAAATAACTGATTAGTGGATTTACAGGTTTCTTCTCAAATATTATTACATTAAGTTAAAGGAAATCACGTCAAAACAAGAAATTGTTTTACTAATGTTTTTATTGATCGATATTTACTAATTCTTGTCTTATCCAATTTATATGTAAAATATAGTAATAGCAAGCATTAGAGAATATAGTTCAATAAAAACACGAACTAGTAAAAAGATTCTACATATTATGACACGTAAAAAAGTGTTATAAATGTGCATGAATGGATTTTGATTTTAACGTTTTTTTGCCAAACCTTGCATTGTTATAATAGTACTACTCATAATAGTCCTGTGTGTTATTTATTATCATGCTGTAAATTGAGATGTGGATATAGAGCCTACGGATCTTTATGTGGCATTTGACGATTCTTGGCAAAAGCGAGGCCACCAATCATTGAATGTCATAGTTTCACTTACCTCTGCAAATACTGATATGTTCATGCGATTGAAGTTCACTAAATGAGTAAGCATTGCTTCTGTCTAAATAAAATGCAAACTGGCGATACAGAGAACTGTATTGCTAATTGCATAGGCACAAGTGGCGAGCTGGAATCAGAAGCAGCAGTAACTAATTTTTAAAGATAACTAGAAATATAATGCGTGATATATAATTATCACGGAGATGGAGAATTTATTCCTTATTCATCAGTTTGTGAATCAAAGCCATATAATGAGGTTAGAATAAATAAGCACAAGCTTGTATGTGTATGTCACAAATAAAAAAGAACGGGCACACGTTTTTACGCACTTTGAAAATGAAGTCCTAGAATACAATTATTAGATGAAAAATTCTTATACAACATTAGGTATAGTATTAATTATTATTAGAGAACTTTCAAATACTTAATTATTGAGAAAATGTCTAGCAGGAAAAATCCAAAATCTCCACAAGTCTCTGAACAATCTAATTTGGTCCCGTGTCCCAAAAAGGGCATTTGTTAAACTAAACAAACTCAATTTTGGAGTACAAGATGCTGTGTTATCCTTCAATGATGGATATTCTAATTAGTGTAAAGTTTTAGAACGTTTAGGATTGAAAATAGTGTATGGTTGTATGACGTTTAGTATTGAAAATAGGACATAATTTGCTTGCAGCTATGCAACACTTGGACAATGGACGAATACAGAAAAGCGAAAAAAAGTTACTGAAGAATTAGAAACAAATCAGACTAAACAGAAATTTAATATCAAAGAAGTTTGACGACCAGTATCTCAATGCAAAAGATTCAGAAAATCCCATCATATTCAGCTGGTGACTAATTTGTTAATTTGTTTGATTTAGTAGTCTTTCTCAGTTCTTATGATTTGCATTTTAGTAGCCCTTTCAGATAGCATCACTACATTTTCAGGGTAGGTTCACAAAAGTCTAATGTAGTTTATCTGCAAGAGAGTTTAAAGATTATATCTCAAGAAAATATTTCAGTAAAAAGTTACTTTTGTAAAAAAATTACAATGTTTGTTTTTGTTCTAATGCTAAAATCTTGTACAGGGAACTAAATAATGAACTTCTCTTTAAAACAAAATAAACTTCAAAGCTCTAGTTCTTATAGTTTTTGCACTACATGGCAAAAACTAGCCATGGCATAAGTTTGTAAGATTTCCCTTACTAATTAATATATTGAATTTAATTCCTTCCACAACATCCAGTTATTTAAATATCTGGATGCATTCACTCTTTCTAACTAGAATATTACAATAAATTGTGAATTGTTTTCTTTACTCATCAAAGAATACGATTTGAGTACCTATCCCCTTTCTTGTCTTTCTTGTACAATTCCTCTATAACTCAGGATGTTGTGACAACAGATTTAAAGATTATTAAAGCTATTCCAATTCTAAAACCATAGATATTACTCAATTTTTCAAAAAACGTTTGAGAAATTTGTATAAGCCTGCATCATTTACAATCTAATATGCATTATTGAATTAAAGTACACAAATTTCTTTCATTAATGTTTCTTAAAATCGATAATGTAATAAGTCCACCTCAATTTGGATTTCATCATAATCCCTCCACAATCACAGCTGTATCTTTATTTCTACGAAAAGCTGTGGCTTCTGTTAAGTCAAAATAAGCATACTTGGACTCCTTTTTTTAAGTAAATAAGGCTCTTCACGTTGTTGCCTACAGGCTGTCAGGGTTTCTTAAGATGGATATTTGAGTTAAAATGAAATGATATAGTTTTTCCTGGAAGTTTTTTCTTCGGAATTTCAATAGAATGTTTGTTACGTTTGGGTTTTTTAGATAATCTGGGGGTCTCAGACCGCAAGAGTGCTGTGGAGAATACTTTTCAGCCAATTGGTGTCATAACACTACCCTCTTTATTAATTTATCATTGTATTCGTTTTGTTTTTAATAATAGCAATGTGTTTCTCCAGCTAATGCAAACAACATTTTCTAGTCATCAAAAACTTTAGTAAAAGATTTAATTTAAAAATAAGGAAAATTTATAAGTTATTGATTGATAAGTAAATAAGCCAGTGTCTCGTATAATCTTTTTTATGTTTGAAAGCTCAACAAAAAATGTGACTAATTATGTTTCAGCTTACTTTTACTGCCTTCATGATGTTCTAACTTTGAAAAATCTGCCTGCAGAAGATTTTTTAAATTTCAGAACTGAGTATTATATTTACTTGCAATTCATTCTCACGTTCCATGTAGCCAATCTTTTAGTTCGAAATAAATCACATTGCTCTTCAACTGGGTCCTTGGTTTTCAGACGTTCTACTTCAAGATTTGTGTCTGAGTTAGTCATTTTTGAAGTGTTGGATCTAATGTGGTAGAGTTGGATGTTGATGAAAGAACCCCTAGTGTGTCATGGTCGACCGGATCCAAAGTGCGAGATTCACTGATGGTTTGAGTATGCAGGTTTCATGATAAGATTGAAAAACCCAGTTATCTTATGAAACTTTTTCAGAACTTCTCTTTGCTGTTTTTCAGCCAATCGTTTATGAAAATTCGATTCTCTCTGTTTTGAAAAAATCATTACAGTTAATTACAGTCAAAACAGGAAATAAACTCAATCACGTTATGTTGGTTTGTGAGTACTACTATTCTATTTACTTATGCACATATAAATAGTCAATTCTTGATCACAGAATCCTTATCACAATATAATGTTAATAATCTGCAAAAATTAATATAGCTTGATGTAACAGTAGGTAGATATTGAGCCACACTATCAACACAGTCTTCACCATTGACATATATCAGAGTGACTAATGATTAACTATGATGCACAAGCAACAATTCTCCACAATCAAAGAAAACTGCAGGCAGGGTTTTCATGTCGTAACAGATGTACATTTGGTTTGTGGTGTGGTGGGTGGTGGGAAGATTTATGTAGCAACCATTGAAAGGAGAGGTGCTGGAAGAGACAGAGTAGGGGTCCTTGTGGTAGACGGCAATGCTGAGGGGCTGTGATGTGATGGAGGTCGGCAGTAATGCAATGACATGCCTACTCAGTAAAATGAGCCTAGATTATAATATACAGTATTTGTTTGTGGAAAGCTAATGAAGGTAAGGACTCATAATGGTGCTATGGTACGCATTAAAACATCTCCACTAGTTAAAGAACAGATTTATTCAATCAATAAGTATTTATGATACCATCTCCATTCGAACATTTTTTAATCAAAATATGTACCAATTTTATATTTAAAACATTTTTCAATTTTTAATGTCCTATTAAAGTTGTACATTATTTTTATGTTTTATTTAATTATCTATTTTAGTTTCATTAAATATATTTTTGATACATTTTCAGAGAAATATGAGTAAGAAATGTAAGCAACTGTTAAGTTTTATTAGAGTAATGTATTGGCTTTTTTACTGTTAATGTTGATTTCGAACAATAATAGACCTAAACAAACAAAAACTTTAATATTGGTTACAAAAATTCAACATGTAAAGTAAACCCAATTTAATTATCATAGTGTGACAAATGTTATATGACTTATGACCCTTGGAAAACAAGGATGAAGTTTATAAACTAGAGTTATTTGTACAATAACAATAACAATGATTTGTTAGGGTTCTCCAGTCTTAATCACTTTGATGAGGGCACTGATGTTATTGCTGGCCATAGCTGCCCTACAATGTGTTATCACATCAGACTTGCGTTTCCCAACTGTAACAAACACACACCATTAAATTTTATACTAAACTCTAACACATTTAGACTAGGTACAGTAAAATATCAGATTTATTGAGTTTAGTAAATAAACCATAAACAAGAATCTATGCAAGATATTTTCCTTACAGGTGTTACGCCTATTATGGGAAGATTAGAGTTATAAAAATGGTCCAGATTAATAAAACGATAAAACATATAGGTCTGATTTGAAACTATATTTAATGCATTCAATTACTTTTGTATTTTATGCAAGACCTTTCAAAATTAAGATTTCATTTAACTTTGTTATTTTTACTCTATATTTGTTTTAGTACAATGCAATAAAATAACCTATCCTGGTATTGCTTTAAAAATTAGTTCTGTAGAAAAGCCACATTCATTATTGGTATACATTATTAATACCAGTGGCTTGTGCTGTATTTTTATGAGTTTATCCTTTGATCAATTTTGTTTTATATAGTAAATTGTTTATTCATCAATTAATTTTTATTATTTGACATAAACAACTGTTGATTGTACAAAGGAGAAAACTTATGTAAACTAAGTGAGACAGTACATAAGTCTATGAGTTTTTTGCTAATTTCTTGCCTTTATAACATGGTTATTTTTTTGTATCATGAACTGTTTTACATAATGCTCTATACCTCTGAGCCTGGCTGCCTGCTGTATAATAACATTGATACTACGTAGAGCCTCCAGTAGTAGCTCATGGTTGGCTACTCTCACAGCGTACGTGTTAACCAACTCTTCATTGATCTGCTGCAGTTCATTGTAACATTCTCGCATATCCTTCCTGGAATAAAGTTTACACGCATCTATCAAAGCATGCTATACAAAAATGGTGCAATGGTATAATACAGGTACCATAAAGTAGTAGTGTATTCATAAAGTAAATATTTAATTCAATGAGCTTTGATCAACAATCCTTAAATTATTGAATTTTACCTTAGAATCCCTTTAGAAATGCTTTCACTATTAACATTAAAGGTATACATGCAGAACTTAATGATGTTAAGTTAGTTTGACATTGACTGCCCACGTGGCACACAGACATGTCATGGTATCACTGTGGCCCAGTGCCCCACCCTCACTACTTAGTACAGGGAAGGTAATTGTCACATTTTATGGAAAATTAATAAGTTTTGTTGAAAACTAATTGGTTGTAAAATTATATAGTGATATTGCCAAGTAAATATACCCAAATAGTTAAATAAGGAACTTTTACTATAACATTACCATCACCACTAACTATGAAGGAGTTGTAACACAAATTAAGAATTGGACCAGTACAAAGCAAATGCTATTTTACGCTTCATACAGAAGGCCTCTTTAATATATTATGAAGTTGTATCTAATTCTAAAAATTATATTCACCACTGCAAAACACAACATATTATTTTGCTGTATTTAAAAAGACTCAAGCAAATTGAGATCTTAGAAATAATTGAGCTTGCCATATTTTAGTGATATAACATCATGATAAATACTGTATTTTTATCATGTAAATTCATTACAAAGTTGAGATAAAATAAAATCTCAAATCAATATATTTTCTTACATTTGCTGTAAAAGACGAAGGTCTTCTGCTTGAACAATCAAGCTACGAATAATGTTGGACGAGTCCGCAACATTGGCAGCCATTTTAGTAGCATTCTGCTGTAAATCTGCTAACCTGACCGAGGCAATCGGAGATCTTTGAAAATACTGCTGGGAACTCTGCAACTGTCTGAAATAAACATTTTATATATTGTTTTATGTTACAAGCAATGTTTCAGACAATGTCAACCACAAGATGGAGGTCAACCGTAAAACAAGTTTAACTGTGATAGCACAGTACAATTTTAAAATAGACCAAAAATGGACATATATATATATATATATATATATATATATATATATATATATATATATATCTTTTTATCTCAATTATAATACAAAATAAGATATGAAACACTGAATGCTGTAACGATTTTTTCTGTGCACGAGCTGGAATAACTGTATGTTTTAATAAATAAACGTATATTACTTTGTAAACTTTTCTACATAACAAAGTTAGACTAAGTGATGTCTACACTTAGTCTACAACTACTAGTTTGCTTTTCATTAGATATAGATTACATTCTAAGGCTACATGTAGCAAACACTCTCTCCCTGTACATGCATGTGATGCAACTTATTAATACCTGTGACGACCCCAGCATATAGTTCTAAGACCAGACCGGTAACATCGTAATGCGGTCTTAATCAGCCAATTTAAAATATTAAATTATCAGTAATATATTTTATTTTTATTCAGCATAACATTTAATTGTAGTAACAAGTAATGAATATATGCAGCCAGACTTATTAGGTTAAGCAGTGCAGGTGGAGAAGATATATATTTTAATTCAGCACATGAATTGTAAGTCCAAGTCTGTCAGCAGTAAGCCTGGTAATTTTCCATACCCAGAGCAGCTGCGCAGTTACTGGGTGGTAAACAGGCAGGAATTTGCTGAGGTAGCGTCTGGAACAACGCTGCTCCCTGGAGTTTCGTTGTTCTGAGTCGCAGTCGTGCCAGGGTTTTGAACGCGTCAAGCTCGGCGTGAAAATCGCTCTCCTCTCGCTCTCTCTCCCGTTCTAAAATTTGTAATTGTTCAACTGATTCTAAATTATGCAATAAAATTCAAATTGTTTTCGCAATAAACTAAATTGTTTTATTTGGCCAACCGAGGAGAGAATTTTTATTACAGCAACCTGGGCTAGATTCCCATCACCGTGTCCGCATTAGAACCCGAGAACTTTTTAAATTAAATTACGTGTGGTCGTCACGCCACATATTTGGTGTCAGGTGTGGGGTTGGTAAAATTCTGTGGGGTATAGTTCTGCAGTTGGTAAAATTCTGTGGGGTTGTGTCAGTTGGTTCTGTCGGTCGGTTCGTCTTTCTAAAAATAAATTAGTGTTTCTTTGTTTCGTTGAAGAAATCGAAAAGTTGGTGCAAGAAGCCGGGACAAGGATGATGGGTAAGTAATTTTTATTCTGCCCCGTAGAATAATGCTAGCCTAGAAACTGTTTATAAAACGTAATATTTGAAATTGTTGAAATCACGAGGTGACTAAGTCAAAGGTAATTTAATGTTTTAAATTTAAAAACTAATTGAAAACTTTTTTTGATTAATTTTTATAATTTTTATTGAATTTTAAAGTAATACTTGTAATAGAGACGCCATGTTGGCTGAGAACAATAGACGCTAATAGTCCGCCATACTTGTTGTAAGCTCCCACAATTCCATTCGACATTACTAACTAGTTATATTCTTTGTTAGGCATTCGGTTGTCGATTACTTGAATCTCGACAATCGTTATTTCGGTAGTTGTGAATAATTGAGTAGTTATTCGGTAGTACTTTGTTTTGATTGGACTAGTCCCTCAGTAATTCAATTCTTATACCTGATATTGATCAAAAATAAACGTACACTCTAAGGTTTTAATGTACTGATTTAACTGGTAGTTAAAACCTGATTAACCTAAATTAAACTGCTTCTAAAACTAACTTAATTATACAAATTAGTTGATAACCTAACCTTTCTGACTTGGTTAGGCTAACTCAAAGGTACCGGTACAGGGCAGGAGGCTAACCACGTTGTGAGAGAAGGAAGATAAGGGGTAGTAGTCATTAAAGGGAAGTGAAATAAATTATAAATTTAAATATTTTTGAAGAATTAACGTTGGACTTGGTTATATTTTGTTGAAACTTTGGGAACTTGTTCATCTGATGATAGTTAAATTGTAATTAAACTTTAAACTTTTGATTAACTTTAAAGTTTTGACTTTTGATTTTTTATTTATGTTTTAAATTCTTCCTCTCGTCCGTGGTGGAACCAGCAAACCCTGATTGAGTTAGTTTGCTAAGTTTATTTACAGGCACGAAGAAAGAAGATTAAATTTTGTGGAATAGGTTTCGACATTCGTGATGAATTGTATGATGAATTGAGTGATAGGTAAAAAAGGTATTTTAAATATTTTTTTGGGTAATTTGAAGGAAAAGTAAATATTGAAATATTGGAATTATTCTTTGCTCAGGACATAGTAGGTTGTCTTGACTTAGAATAAATCGTGGTGTAACTTCGTATTTGATTAGTGTTCAGGACTTAGACAAAAAGTGGATTGATTAGAGCCGAATTGAAAGTTGATTGATTGATTGCAAGTCGATAAATTAAAATTATTTCTTGATTTTAATTACTTTTCACAAACGGGAGAGAGCACATAATTTATTTAATTGAAAATTTAATTGAGAAAAATCTTTTAAAATTATTTTTGGAAAACTAAGTTGGGACTTGTCCACTTTTTGAAAGTAAGTGTGCCTGGACTGATTGACAATGGCTGGTCGCGTTAGTATTGGAGGGCAAGAAATGGACCTCCAGGAAGCCATTGATGCGGTAACTGAACGGTTGGAGACTCTTGGTCATGCTAGGTTGGATCGAAGTGACCACCTGAACACCATGTTGGAGGAAACTTTGCGAGGTCATACAGAACGACCTACGTTCGACATGGTAGGCTCGATCACTCCCTTTGATGGAGGAAAGCCGGAGGCTGTTCTCCACTTCTTTGAAAGTATCGACAATGTCGGTGAATTAAGTCATTGGGGAAACGACGAAAAATTAAGGGTTGCTAAATTGAGATTGGCTGGAACCGCCTTGAGTTTTATTCGATCGGAGGATCAAGGCCGGTTGAGTACTTATGCGGGATTTAAAGAAGTTTTGACACAACGGTTTAGTGACAAAGCTCCGAAAGATTGTTACTTCCAGCAGTTGTCTGTAATACAGCAACGGAAGGGTGAAACGATTGAAGCTTTTGCTGATCGAGTGCGGACATTAAATGAAAAGACAGTGCGAGTCACTGCAAAACCCAGAAGTTAATGCTGCACTAAGGGAAGAAGCCGATCGTAGAGCTTTGGATGCTTTTACCCGAGGTCTTATTGGACACGTTGGTGATCAGACGAGACTAAAATTCCCTACTAACATCCGAGAAGCCGTCACTACAGCGGTGGCAATTGATCAACATTTTGAAGCAATCGAAAGATCCGTCTCGCGCTACAGATGAACGGAAGGTTTTTCAAACTGACCTTGTTTGTTATCGGTGCCATAATCCGGGGCACACGTCTCGTGAGTGTCGGGACAATAGGGGATTTAGTAGACCCAGTAATGACTCGAGGTGCTGGCGATGTAATAAGCCAGGGCACAGACAAAAGGATTGTCGCGTAAAACTTCCAACCAGCACTCCTAGTGCTAGTCAGTCGGGAAACGGGGCAGGGGCCAGTGGGAGTCGCCGCCACCCGTCCCCGAGAGTAAATGAGCCACAACCGCAGGCCAAGGCGACGAAAAGAAATGTAACGACTGGAAAGAACACTTGTGAACCTAGAGTAGGAGCCTTAGTTAAGAGTCGTGAAACCGCCCGAGTAGATAAAGAAATACGAATAGTTCCGGTTGTGAAAGATTTAGCCGAGGAACTAGTTGCCATGGGGCGTGTGGATAATGCCGAGGGAAAGATATTAATTGATACCGGTGCTCAGGTGTCGCTCATCAAACGTGGAGCCGCTGTAGCTCCGATGACAAAGCCTGACTTGATTATCCGGGGAATTTCAGGACGAACTCTGAAGATTTACGGCAGACAAAAAGTGACTTTGATGTTAAAGCCGGGTGTGCCGGTGAAAGGGAACTTTGTTGTGAGTAACCTACCCCGTGGGTATTTAGCCGTGTTAGGTTGTGATATTCTGAAAGAGGGGAATGCATCGATAGACATCACGGAAGGTGTTCTCCGTATGTCTGGAAAGAACATTTGGTTAAATCGGTTGCACAAGGGTGAGAGTGTCCCCGATTCAGGTAGGCAAGTAGTTGCGCCGTGCCACGAAAAGGCACAGGCCCCTACTACGAAACCTGAGGTTGTCCGAGTGGCTAAACGCCAGGACAGTTGTATAGAGAATTACGTGTATAACGCAAAAGATGTCACAATACCCGCGCGGAGTGAGAAACTGGTTCAGTTGAAGTTAAGCAAATTTGGATCTACGACTAATGATAATCTGGAGGGTTCGGATGTAGTGGTCGAACCAGTGGGTCTTACCATACAAGGGCGTGTATTTGGCACGAGTATTAACTAAAATAGTGAACAATAAATGTTGGGCGAAGGCTGTGAATGTAAGTGGAGAAGAAGTATCCCTTACGGTAAATTCTAAATTTGGAATAGTGGAATCAGTTAGTAACGATACGATAGATAAGGTCAAACGTAAGATAGTCTTTGATAGCGGATAGTCCACGGTCGCGGAATTCAGCAGTTATTGGAAGAGAGGTTGCCAGGGAACTTTGAGCTCAGTTCGTGGTTTGTACCTAATGGTAAGCTTAAAGATGCGATGGGTAATCTTAAAAGAGAGATTGCACAGCTGACTCAGGGTGATACGGTACTGGTGATGGCAGGAACTAATGACGTGGATAGAGGTGCTCCTTACTCGCGCACCCTACAACAAGCCTTTTCAAGCAATACCTAATAAGTGGGATGCTCGCATTGTAGTTATGGGAATTCCTGATAGGTTCGACAAGAAATGTAATAGGAGATCTGAAGAGAGCGAATGATCTACTTAGGTCCTTCGTAAAAAGAACCAATTCGGAGGGACGGGGAAGGATGTCCTTCTGTGAGATGCGAGGAAGGTTTGCTAGGCGCTTGTATACCAAGCATGGGCTACAACCTCAATGAAGAGGGAAAGCTGAAACTCGCAGAGTTGATGCGGAAGACCATCTGGGATGATGTAGATGTGACAACGAAGCGAGTAGGACTAGCTATCAAAGAAGACGAATCGTTTGATAAATGTGTAGATGAAAAACTTAGCCATTTGAGACTACCCGAGCGACAAGAGGTTAAAAGAGTACTAGAGGAATACAGGGACGTGTTTGCGCATAGTGAGGCCCAGCCTCTGCAATGCACATCGGCCGTAAAACACGTTATCCCATACGGGAAATGCTGCGCCGATTTATAAGAAAGCTTATCGGGTTCCATTTCATCAGAAACCCATAGTGGATGAGTTGATTAAAGACCAACTGGACAAGGGGATAATAACTCCTAGTCATAGCCCGTGGGCGTCGCCTGTAGTCATTGTCCCGAAGAAATCTGTGGATGGCAGTAAGAAATATCGTTTCTGCGTAGACTTTAGAGCAGTCAAACGCTGTGACTGTACCTGATGTATATCCTCTACCCAACATCGCCGAGACACTTGACTCGCTGGGAGGTTGTACCATGTATACTACACTTGACTTGAGAAGTGGTTATCATCAGATTATGGTAGATGAGGAAAGTCGACCGAAAACTGCCTTTAATGTGCCAGGAGGTCACTATGAATATCTACGTATGCCCTTTGGACTGTCTACGGCGCCTGCAACATTTCAGCGCCTGAATGGATTCAGTTCTTATGGGATTAAAAGGGGAAAAGTGTTTTAGTGTATCTGGACGATATTATCTTGTTCTCGAAAGATTTGGCTTCGCATTTGTCGCATTTGAGTGAAGTGTTGAGTAAGCTACGTGATGTGAATATTGAGCGTGCAACTCAGTAAATGTAAATTTGCAGTAGGCGAGGTTAACTACCTGGGTCATGTAATAACTGGCCATGGTGTAGAACCCGACCCAGGAAAGGTTAAGGCTGTAGAGGGATTCCCTGTAACCTAAGACTGTAAAAGATGTACGGTCCTTTTTAGGTTTGGCCGGATATTACCGCCGGTTCATAGAAGGCTTTGCTGCCATTGGGAAACCTCTTTTTGACTTGACCAAGCAAGGGAAGGAGTTCGATTGGGATCAAGCGTGCCAAACTGCGTTTGAGACACTTAAGCAGAAGCTAGTCTCATCACCAGTGTTGGTCTTCCCCGATTTCAGTAAGCCGTTCACCTTGGCTACTGATGCCAGTATTGACGCTCTAGGGCTGTATTGTCCCAAGAAGTAGATGGAGAAGAACATCCAGTCGCGTACGCTTCTCGCACTCTTTTTCCTGCTGAAAGGAATTATTCTAACGACCGAAAGAGAACTGCTAGGTTTTAGTATGGGCTACAAAGTATTTTAGATGTTATTTGTTAGGCCGTGAATTTAAGGCTGTGACAGATCACGCAGCACTAAAGTGGATGTTATCTTTGAAAGATCCAAGTAGTAGACTAATGAGGTGGGCGCTGAGGCTTGCTGAGTTCACTTACACCGTGGAACACAAGCCGGGAAAGAGACATACCAACGCTGATGCTCTCAGTAGAGCTATGTGCGCAGCTAACTCGCAGGGACGAGCTCCCTGTGGTTGACCTTGCCACACTGCGTGAGCATCAAAAGAATGATCCTCATTGTCAAGAGTTAAGGAAGGCCAAGTGTTTTAAGTTGAGCCCAGAAAAGATCCTGTACAGAGTGAGCGGAGGTGACAAGAAGATTGTGGTCCCCTCATCTCTTACTCGTGAGGTAATCAGGTTGAACCATGACCTGCCAACGACGGGACATGCAGCGGTGGCTAAGACGTTAGACCGTATTAAGGCAAAATTCTGGTGGAAGGGCATGGATAAGGACGTATTAGACTATGTGCGTTCGTGCCACAGTTGTAGTCAACGAACCAACTATGGAAAGGCAAAGGCCCCCCTTGGAACGTTGTTTAACGAGCCCAAGGTTCCTTTCGAAGTAGTGGCAGCCGACATAGTAGGGCCCTTGCCCATCAGTGAGTCGAGAAACGTGTACATCCTGAGTGTGATGGATCATTTCACACGGTATTGTGAATTTATAACCACTGCCTGACCAAACAGCAGACCAGGTGGCTCGAGCTCTAGTGCAGAGAGTGATTACTAAGTTTGGTGTTCCCAAGGCTTTGATTACAGATCAAGGGGCAAACTTTACCTCTGACCTGATCAAACAGTTGTGCAAATTCTTGCACATCAGGAAAATCCAGACTACAGGGTTTCAACCCACAGAGTAATGGTCGGCTAGAGAGAGTACACGCGACTATTGCCAAAATGCTTAGTCACTTTGTGAACCGTCATCAGACTGATTGGGATGAATATCTCCCATATATAACTATGGCTTATAACAGTCAAAGCCATGAGGCTACGGGATTTTCGCCGTATGAAATGTTGTTTGGGCGAAAAAATGGAAGCTCCTATGGAGGGTGACTTGACTATCACAGAAGATAACGAGGTATTTGGTGACCATGTAGAGACTCTGCGCGCGAAGTTAAAGGAAACCCATGAAGTTGCTGCGCGACGTAAGGCATTGGCCAGGGCCAAGTATGAAAGGCAGTACAACAAGAAAGTGAAGGAGTCGTTGTACGAGGAAGGCCAGTACGTTCTGCTGCACGTGCCGAGTATCGGACGTCACAGAGTGAAGAAACTGTCAAAACTATGGAAGGGTCCCTACAGGATAGTCAAGGTGTTATCGTTGTTGAATTTAGTTTTGAAAGTGAGAAATAGAGAAATCGTGGTTCACGTAAATCGAGTAAAACCGTACGTGAGTAGAACCAAGGTGAACCAGGTGCCGGAAGTGCACGTTGACGACGATGTTGGCGATATCGAGATTCCAGACTCGAATATCTGTATTGGTGAGGGAACACCATCAGCAGATGATGGTATCCCTGTAACCAAGTGTTGGCACACCTCGTACGGGAAATAGGTTGCCACGTGTAAAAAGGAGGCCAGCACGCCTCGAAGACTATGTTTCATAGTTGGGAATTATATCGGTGGTGCTTTGACAAGTGGGAAGTGCTTGACATGCTTATGGGACTGGTGTTTCGTGTTGTAAAAGTAAAACTCGATATAAATTTTAAGTTCTGTTTTAGGATTGATTTTTCTAATCCTGGGAGTAGTAAGCTGCTTCCAGCAAGGGGTCATATTTGAAGGAGGCAGAAGATGTGCTGCTGACGGACAGCCATTGGAGGGTCACGTTGCAGTACAACTTGACGCAGATTGAAGAGGAATCCCGAAATCTAAGTATCTTGGTAACTGAGGTAAAGAATCATTTTTAATACATTTTTCGAAGATCTACTTAATGAAAATATGAGTTCACACTCTCCATTAATTCAATTGGAAGCCGGATTTCGTTACGAATTTGTGCTATTACAGCAGTCAGTCCAGTGAATACCTAAATGAAATTGATGATCTAATAAAACTGTTACCACAAAGACGTGGAAAACGAGGTTTAGTAGATGCAGGAGGTCATGTGTTAAAGTTTCTGTTTGGTACACTTGAGAATAGCGATTTAGAAATTATTGACGGAAAAATGGATTATTTGTACAACACCAACGAGGAAATAGTGCATCAAGCTAAGGAGCAGGTGACTGTTCTAGCAAATATGCAGGCGGAAATAGTATCACATGCAAAAACAATAAATAACGTAATTTCTATATTGAAAGAATATCATTCTAATATGCATGAACAAATGGTTAAAATTTTCACACAAGCAAATGCTGCTCATTATCAGTTAAAAACTCTTTTTGAATATTTGAAGTTAAGTTCTGCGCTTTCGGATACTAAAGAAACAGTAAGTAGTGCAAGACAAAAGATAACTAAATTCCATCAAGCAATTGAGAGCTTAGCAGCTGGGAAGGTTGACAGTAACTTGCTAACACCTCATGAGTATCTAAGAATTTTGAAGGAAATCGAAAAGGTTATACCTCCAACGACTAAATTGTATTCACCTGTTAAATTAGAAAATATTCATCAATTTTATTCTGCTGTAGTTGTTCATAGTTATACAACGATTCACACCTTAAGGGTAGTGATGAGGTTGCCTCTTTCAAACGATAATAAGATGTTCCAATTATATGATAATTATTACCTATCCGGTGTATGATGCCTCTCTCAAAGTATGGACCCAGTGGGAAGTTGGTACCCAAAAATTATTGATCAGTAAGGATCGGTTGATGTACTCGATGTACAATCAATTGGAATTCGACCGAGAGTGTCGAGGGGAAACAACTGATTGTTTGCCCGTTATCGAATGTCCTGTTAAGCGTAAGCAAGAGACCAAATTGTGCGGTTGAGATGTTTCATTACGAGCAAGTGAGGCTCTGTGGTAGAAAATTAATATCGGGGATTAAGGTCCCCGGTACTTGTCAAAACTCCAAGCCGATGGATATACAGTGCCTCAGAGGAGCACAGATTGACTTTGAACTGTCTAACCTAGTGACGGGACCCTGAAATATAACTTCCGCGGTAGTGAAGGGGGTCGGTGAATTTAGAAGGAATTGATATGTGTGATGTTTGTCTCTGAAGAATTCAAGGTGCCTGCCCGTATTCACGGCAGCTCTGTGTTCTCAGAACAGATAAGTGAAATTGTGTTTCCAAATGTGGAAGAAATTTTACACAAGCGAGGAGAAGGAGCTGTTTAGCTCTGAGCAGGAGACGGCTGTGAAAGTCCTGCAGGGACTGAACGAACGGCTGGGCACATTAGGTGTTAAGGAGTACCGTCCGGAGGACGTAGTCCGTCATCTGAAGTCCCACATTCTGTTTGGTCGAAGATTTTATGCTGCAAAAGTGGCAGCTGCTGGTAGTTTTTGGTTAGTGTCAATCCTGATGCTTGTGTACATGTGTTACAGATTTGTTATGCCTGTGATGGCATGGTGGTCGAGTCGCCGGAACCGTCGCCGACAGCGTCGCTCCGCCACTCTGACCGAGGTCTTCGCAAAAGTGAGAGGCCTGACGTCACTAGACAGTCCTGAAGGAGACCAAGAGGGTGTGAACCCTGGAGAGATAAACGATGTTGAACAGAACGTGGAGGCAGTCGAAGTTGTTAATCTCGAGCGATGGGGGGTTCTGCGGGACGTGATACAAGCTTTGTAACTGTGAGTAATGACACTCTGAATAAGTGTGAGTCCCTCAACTCACTGTGGTATGGTGAGGAAGTTTTGCTTGGCAAACTCCATACCGATTGCTCCAGACATTCGTGTTAATGCTGTGACAGAATAATCTTTCAAAGAACTTGAGTAAGGAATGATCAATTTGTGTTAATTGTGGTTGACTAGTCAAGTTGTGTTGAGAGATGTGTGCACACGGGACAGTTGTTAAAGGAGACACTGGAAGATGTATTAAGGAATATACTTGTAGTTATGTTAGATTGGTGATTGTTGATGTAACCATGTTTTTAGATGTAACATTTTAATTTGTTAAATTGTAGTGTTGTGGAATGTGTAACTGATCTTGTGTTCTGATCAGGCAGACTTGGAGATATAATTTTCCAAATTATTCGATAATTGGCTAATATTTTAGGCGATTGACAAAATGTAAGTAAGATAAACATGTGAGACAACCACATGGGGCACAGGAAAGGACCTGCCGGCCATCCAAACATACCCTTAACCCTGATCCTACCTTTACCCCAAAGTTCTGGACTGTGTAACCCATTGTTGGCTTGATACCCATGCGTTCAACAATAATTAATTGTTAGACTAACTTGTCGCAACTGCCTAGTTGGCTTGCGCAACCAACTAAGCGGTGTAACGTCTCCAGTCTGGCCGAAGTAGTAAAGTTGTAATTCGTTTGTTAGTTTTCTTTTAAGTGAATTGTGAGTTTTATATGAACATTTTTTGGCTTATGTTAATTTTAAGCTCTAAGGCATCAGTAGAATGTAATGAAATGTAGGAGGAAGGTCTCGGTGAGCTACCCTGTTTCCAGGGGTAAGCGAGGTGAAAACCTTGGGGAGCCCTCAGGTCCACAATGCCCTTAAAAACCAAGCGTGGGGGGCGGAACCTTTAGTTTTAGTTTTTTTTTGTTGTTGTTTCTGTCATGAAACTGAAGAAGGTCGAGAAGTGTGAGGAATGTGTCCTCCAGTTTGTTGGATGTTCAGAAGAAACGTCAACGCAAACTTTTTAAAAAGATGAAAGGTTTTTGAACCGCTTTTCCAGAGACCCCCCTCGCATTTTACAGTGTAACGGCCACCCACTAAACTGGGTCGAGCCACTAGTTTTAAGTCATTTTGTCAGGGCCCTTATGGAATGTAGTACTGTAATGGTTTGGTCGATGCCTTAGTAGCTTAATAAGAACAATTAAGATGTTAACAATTTTTTGTACTGTTTCTTGAGGATGTTCCTTAACGATTTATTTTGTTAGTTAAGTTTGATGTCATTCATGACATGCTACTTGTTGGCTGTGTATATTATAATGGTTTTGTGTTATAGTCGATGTACAAGTGAACTAACTCAGGATAACTCCATTATAATCCATAGTAGGGGTGACTGAGGAAACCGGCCCCGAGTGAAAACCCACGAGGCCTAACCAGGAATGGGGGAGTAGCGTTCAAAATTCACAAAGAAGACTACCACTTTATAATTATTTTAATTTTAATTAGGCTCTGCAAAATGTGGTATGTTATCAACTAATATTTTTAATTATTAAAAATTTAAACCCATCAAACCATAGTTATCCTGGAGTGCTCAACCAGAATAATCAAATGTAGTTGTGTTGTAGTTCAACTTGAAACGTTTAAGTATTTTAGATTAAGTTAGAAGCACTGGTTAGTTCCCTTGTACTACGTATTGCTTTAAATGTGTTACTGGTTAGGTAGTCGTATTTGGGTCATTAGAGATAATGGTTATCTGATGTTAATGACTGGTCTTGAATTAGTATCGTAGTATACCATGATATATGTGTTGTAAGCCTGAAATCTTTTTGTGTTCAATCATTGAGAAGAGAGCGAGCGATCGGATCGAATTAAAGAATTACGTATCGCGTTTGCATACTTTTTTTATTAAAAGAAATTTCTGCCTTTTTAGGGAACTCAATTGTTTATTTTAAATTTCATTTAGTTGAGGCTACTGAGTGACAGCTGGCATGGTAATCAATGAACATATACTAAGATTTTCTTGCTAAAGGATAGGACAGAGATCCTCCCCTGCAGATTAGAGACTTTTCTTCTGGCTGCTGGCTGATGGTTCCTCATACTTGGGGACAAGTATGGTTTTAAGGTGGGGGGAGTGTGACGACCCCAGCATATAGTTCTAAGACCAGACCGGTAACATCGTATGCGGTCTTAATCAGCCAATTTAAAATATTAAATTATCAGTAATATATTTTATTTTTATTCAGCATAACATTTAATTGTAGTAACAAGTAATGAATATATGCAGCCAGACTTATTAGGTTAAGCAGTGCAGGTGGAGAAGATATATATTTTAATTCAGCACATGAATTGTAAGTCCAAGTCTGTCAGCAGTAAGCCTGGTAATTTTCCATACCCAGAGCAGCTGCGCAGTTACTGGGTGGTAAACAGGCAGGAATTTGCTGAGGTAGCGTCTGGAACAACGCTGCTCCCTGGAGTTCGTTGTTCTGAGTCGCAGTCGTGCCAGGGTTTTGAACGCGTCAAGCTCGCGTGAAATCGCTCTCTCGCTCTCTCTCGCTCTCTCCTCCCCGTTCTAAATTTGTAATTGTTCAACTGATTCTAAATTATGCAATAAAATTCAAATTGTTTTCGCAATAAACTAAATTGTTTTATTTGGCCAACCGAGGAGAGAATTTTTATTACAGCAACCTGGGCTAGATTCCATCACCGTGGTCCGCATTAGAACCCGAGAACTTTTTAAATTAAATTACGTGTGGTCGTCACGCCACATACCAACCAGAAGCAAGTTTTACACCTTTATTCAAAATCGTAATTAATCCGAAACAGAGGAATAGTGGTAGTTTAATGAATAAAAAAGGAATTAGTGTGTGAGTTCTAATGCTACTCTCCTCTTTCTCTTTCCTTTCCATAATTTCTTTCTCCTCCTAATTCATTTTCTCTACTTGGTTCAGTACATTTTGCTGGTGAAGTAAATAAACAAACAACAAATTATATTGATCTAATTGTACTAAACAAATGGTAATCCTGGCTCTAAATTTCTCATGTTGGGTTCTGGACATTAACAAACTCCATCATCAATGGAGTACAAAGGTTCTCTGGTAATTTACATTAACAACCCTGCAATAACATATTTATGTCCAAGCAATGTCCAAGTACCACAGTTAAAAATCACATCTAACTGCCTCATAATTAGCTGAATAACAGCACTATACTACAAGTTTGAGCTTGATATATCAAGTCAAATAGTTATTGTATCACCATCACACAACGAGATAAAGAGACTGGTCCATCACTTTGAGCTAAATAGTCAGTCTGTATATGGTTAGCTGATGCTGGTTTAAAATTTATTTATGTATATGATAGTGAGTTTTGAGTGGGTGTCATTTAGATGTTCTTAGGAACATGAAGATTTCTAGCTTTTTTATACTCTCCAATTTCAACCTACACCTAAACTAGTGTGGATGAACGATCAATTTCTTTCTCAGAAGAAATTCCTCTATCGATTTATAGGAAAACCTGAACATGTGTTTATAAAATGCAAATTGACTCTCGGCTACAGAATTAATAGAGTTAAAACTTTTTAATTGTATGTAATGATAGTGACCTTTAGATTGTCCAAGTTGAGATAGGCAGCAAGTGATTGCAACAATGTCTGCTGCCAGCCCCATGTTAGGAGTTGCCACTTGTAAAGTGCCACTCTTATAGTTCAGCAGCTGTAGTAAGGTGTCATCCGCGCAGACAACTGAGACAGGTACTCCACTCACTGTCTCTGTCCACTACTCCATACCTCTTGGGTAAGTAGGAAAGTTCTGATTCAACCACATTTCTACCTGCACATACAACACAGCTGTAGTAAGGTGTCATCGCGCAGACAACTGAGACAGGTACTCCACTCACTGTCTCTGTCACTACTCCATACCTCTTGGGTAAGTAGGAAGTTCTGATTCAACCACATTTCTACCTGCACATACAACACAGCTTGTAGTAAGGTGTCATCACGCAGACAACTGAGACAGGTACTTCCACTCACTGTCTCTGTCCACTACTCCATACCTCTTGGGTAAGTAGGAAGTTCTGATTCAAACCACATTTCTACCCTGCACATACAACACAGCTGTAGTAAGGTGTCATCACGCAGACAACTGAGACAGGTACTCCACTCACTGTCTCTGTCCACTACTCCATACCTCTTGGGTAAGTAGAAAGTTCTGATTCAACCACATTTCTACCTGCACATACAACACAGCTGTAGCCATAGCAAAACCAAATCAAACTCATAACAGAGTTTCAATAATACAAAAATACTTGAAAACTTGCAAAGTATTATCAAAAGATGAAGAAGCCATATTCTTCACTGATTGTTCACATTGGTTGTTTAGTTGTATATATTAAGCCAATTTAAATACAGTTCCGCCTCCGACATTCACCTTTATAAATGGATGTTAATTACAGGTTTCCCCAGTTTTTGTTACTAAAGATATTCGCTTTATAAGTGAGGCTGTAATGTATCAAGATTTTAATCACGTTAGCAGTGTTTTTACATGATGTAAACTGAAAAACATGACAGTCAAGATACAAGCCATGTTAACCTACGAGGTATGAAAACAGTCCAGTAGTCCTCCCCTTTCCCTTCCTTTTCTCTACAAATTGTACAAAATGTATGAACAGTATAAGAGATGATTCCAATTGATTCTATTCTCTTAAATAAACTTGTAGCATATAGCAGTTGAGTGGCACAATAATGAACTCCAGTTGTTTTGAAATAAATTACCTACTTATTGAATATTACTGCATAATACTTGAACATATGGGTTACTTTAATATGGGTTTAATTTCCTGTTAAAAAAATGCAATAATTTAATTCATTTTTTAAAATGATAATTAAAAATAATTTATTGACTAAGACTTGCTAAAAAATGTATTACAATACTCCAAAAATACAGGTTTTCTTATTGTGATTTAATTTTTTATATCTGAATTAAGGGTGTTTGTAATGTTAGTGATTTTCTTCACATTTTGGATGCTAAATGTTTGGTCTGTCGTGATTAAAGTGCCAGTAAGTAACTAAAATTACAGTTGATTTGAAAGATATATGAAGAATCATTTCTGATTCATCCATACAGCATTTAAACAATGTGCCTCATATTAATCACCAACTATTCAACTACATAATGTTTACTATTTTCAATTTAATTTATTCCAAATTTAACCCTCTAAGAGCCAATGTATTTTTTAAACCATAAATATACTGCTGTAATTTTAATGAAACGATTACAACTTACTCTTTGGATTCTTTCATTTAAGTTTAAAGCTGACAAAGCTGGAGGGATTGGTTGGAGGTGTGCCCTTGAATAGTGTATACATTGAGAAGCAAGGCAGTTGTCGAGTTAACTCAAATACGTGAAATTGTTCACTGGACCATGAGGAACCTACAAAAACCTGAAAAAAAACATAGAATTAAGTGGTGTTTATAATTATAAATGGTGACAATGTTTGATTCAATTAGGGATTTGACATAAGTTTGATCAAATAGAACCCCTCATATCCGACATTGACATGATCAACTTTCCAGAATAGCTGACCTAGAGTTCAACCATCTACAGTGGTGTAGTGGGGCCGGAGTGGTCCAGAGCGGCGCTCCGGCACAGCTTTAAGAAGCGGAGCGTCGCTCTGGCATAGCATCTAGAGTTCCTGTAAAAAGTGGTATGCGGGTGACGAGTCGCTGGATAATAAAAAGGCCAGAACAAACCCGCATCACTTATATGTCCCGTTGAGTGGTATCAAGGTAATTGTCTATTGTAAGCGCTGTGCAATAGACAACTATTGTAACTCGCAACTAGCGCCTTCATAAAAATCAGGATGCTCTCTCACTCTCCCTCTCCCCCTCCCATGACAGGTGTGCCACACCACCCCCGCCCGTCCATCTCATACTAACTGCAGGAAGTGTATACTTACACAGACAGGTCGAGACTTGTTATTCGCGTTCCCGGTCTCTATGTTGTTGTGAGTGCTTGTATTAAGCTGTTTATCGTCGAAAGTCTTAGTCGTAGTGGTTGAGTTCAAACAGCGTACCGTATATACTGTTAGTTTTGTTTGAGTTGAGTCCTCTATAATACATTTGTGAAAGCCTATTACTAATTTTTTAATTATTAGTTTGTGAATTTTGTGAAGTGATGGAACCAAAATCTAAACAAAAATATATAACGTCATTTTTAGTGCCCCTAATAATATATGAACTGACTCAAATCCAGTTTCTGGAACATCAAATCCATAAGCTAAAATTAAAATAAGTAACCTCGCTGAGCCTGAGCCTAGTAAAAAGAAAGTTCGAGCAGATGACCCCCCCCCCCCCCACACAGAACAAAGTGGCCTGAAATTTGGACAGAAGATATGTGGGAGAGAGAGAAGGCAGCTTTTCCTTGATAGACTCAAAGGAAGGTAAATTAGGTTGTAAAATGTGTTTTGAAATCAGTAATTTGGGAGCCTACAAAAAAAGAACATGTTTCGCTTTCTTATGAGTGGGCGTTCGGACAAAGTTTGTTTTTATGGCTCAAATAGAACAAATCAACTCAAATCTTTGAGGAAAAAGATTATTGAACATAAACAGTCGAAAGCTCACAAAATCGCTCAAATTTTGAATTATTGAAAAATCAAACCAAACGTTCGATGCCACAAGTAATTGATCAAATGAATCAAGCTCAGCTCGATTCAACTAAGGCTGTGTTTAGATCAGCATATTTTATTGCTCAAAACGACCATCTTGTCCGTACAGCGACCATTTCGGATTTGCTTGAGCTACAAAAACGAAATGGGTTAGATGTCGGCGTAGGCCTTCATTCAAGGTATAGCATGGTCGAAATAATAGATCATATTTCAAAGGAAATGAAAATGCGCATTTTTGAAACAAGTAAAGGAAATTTCTGGAAAACTGTCAATAATCATTGATGAAATCCACAAGCATTAGTTCTAAATCCGTCCTCATTGTAATATTTAAAATGTGAATTTAGCAAGGATAAACCACCAAGTACTTTATTTTTTGGACTTAGTCGAGCTTTCTGATCAAAAAGCTGAGACAGTTTTTTAACAGTGTTCACCAGTGCCTTAAAGGATATGGTTTTAATGGCGAGTATTTAAAAAAAAACTTGGTTTCCTTTACAAGCGACGGGGCGAATGCCATGTTGGGAAAGCACTCAGGTGTAGCAAGGAGATTTTTATCTGTTTACCCTAATATTATCATATGGCAATGTATGAATCACAGACTGGAACTGTCCTATTGGAGATGCCATAAGTGAAGTAGCCGGGGTTAACCATCTCCAGTAATTCAAGGATAAACTTTATTCATTGTACAGCACATCTCCAAAGAATAAGCGAGAGTTAAAAGAATGTGCACAGGAGCTCGATATTCAAATGAATAAAGTCGGCAGAATTTTAAGCACGAGGTGGGTAGCAAGCAGTTTTCGTACTGTTTCAGCCGTGTGGTTTGGTTATCAAGCCTTAGCCAGCCACTTCTCTAAAGCAATGGATGATCCTGAGAGAACATCCACTGATAGATGCAAATATAATGGTTTATTTGAAGAAGCTGACTTCGCATAAGTTTTTTGTTAAACTTAGCATTTATGTATGACATTCTTGCTGAATTGGCTTTGTTGTCTGAAAGTCTGGAAAACAGAAGCACGTCCCTTGTATTTGCAGACAAACTGATTCATAGATCAATCAGACATCTGGAATCTTTGAAAGAACAAACCATGGACAAGAGTTCTGGAGGCACAAGTCGCCATGAGGGAAGGCTGTTTTGCTTCTGTAAAGTTAAATGAAAACCCTAAAATCGTATCGTTTTAATGGTGAGCAGTTGATTTCTAGTGTAATCAGCAACTTGAAAAAGAGAATGTTTTACTGCTAGCTTAGGCGAAGAAATTGTCAAGAACGAGGAGTTTGTAGAGCAACTAAAAGTTTTGGAACCCGAATACTGGCCTACTAATATTCAACCTGGGTTTTGGCCAAACTCAAGTGGAGCAGCTATGCAAAACGCTTCAAGTTGAACATCAACAGAGCTGTAACTGCTTACAGGGATTACTTGGACAACAGCAGGCGGGTACCTGATGGACTGCAAGAGCTTATAAACTGCACTAAAAATAATACCCCGTAGTTTCCGTTGACTGTGAAAGAGGGTTCAGCAGTAATGAATAACATACTCACACCATTAAGGAACTCATTGACAGTAAGTCATGTCTCAGCCCTACCGTTTTTAAAACTCCAAGGTCCCCCACTCCGCAGATGGAAGCCTGACCCCTGTCCATGACATGGCCAAGAAGACATTGTTCAGCAGCCGACACCCAAACAAGAATAGCAGAACCTCCAAAGAAATGAAATGGGAATGGAAAAAGGAGAGAAATTTTGGGACATACTTTAGAGGTTATCGCACAATATTCATGTTCGTGTTACCGTTGAAAATATGTAAAAATATTACTTTTACAATATTTAATAGTTTTTACAATGCATTTTTTACGGTATTCTTTTTCAGGCTACAATAATGTATTAGCACGACAGCAGAGTAATTTTTCAAAGTAATGTCTAAAATCATAGCTTATCTGTTTGTCATTACAAATTGTGTTAGCCTAGTTTACGATATAAAATGTCCTTTATTAATAATCAAAAAGATTTGTATTGCTATACCCAGCAACTCGCCGCTCCCATGGTGTAAGTATAATATATTTATATTACAGTTTTCACCATGAAATAACTACTGTTATAATGTATATTTAATAATGAACCAGAATATATAACATTTATTACAATCGCTCTAGTTTAAGTGGGTAAAACGACAGTTTAAGTGGAAGTCTGCAAATGTAACGCCGAGCTAACGACACTTGTCCGACCTGTGCGAGGGGGGCGGGGGGAATCTGCGGGGTAGCACACCTATTATACTTACACCATGGTCGCTCCAGCACAGCTAAATTCGGCACTGCCACTACTGACCATCTGCATGATTCTGATATTAGGCAATAACGTCAAGCATACCCAGACTTTTCGGTCTTTCATCAATTAGTTACTGTATATAGTATGGTATATACTTTTATTCTCAGTTAAAAAATTATTCCACTAATACAGTATACACTGTTACATTACTTTATGGGTTGAATTTTGAGTTTAGCTCTAGCTCACCTTCCTTTTATTGCAGCGTCTGGAATCTGACACTGTCTCAGACTTGACTCCTGGAATCTGGAGTAAATATTCATCTGAAGAGATCCAAAGAAAGTTGATGATGAACCTCAAAATAAAACATTTTTACCATTTTGACATCAGAGACACCTATAAATAGGTGAAGTGGTAGTCATATTATCTCATCAGGTACACAATAGAGTGCACTACAATGTGATATACACAATCTCTAAGTACGGTGGAGCAACCGAGTTTTCTATACATAATGGAGCTACGGTAGGAAGGGTTTGATTCAATTGAATTTTTGAGTTTAGCTCCAGTTCACCTTCCTTTTATTGCAGCATATGGTATCTGACACTATCTCAGACTTGACTCCTGGAATCTGGAGTCATGTTCGTCTGAAGAGATCCAAAGAAAGTCAATGACGACGAAGCTCAAAAGAAACATTTACCTATAATGTAGTACTTTTTAATACAGTTTTCTAATAATAGTTTTCTTTAGAAAAACAAAGCAAATTCTAACTGTCTATAATCATAAATACCAATTTAAACCTGAATGAAAAACTCTGCAAAATGATTTAAAACAGAGATGGTAATTTGAAGAAGTATCCAGTGAAAGGCTTGGCAGTATGGAAACACGTAATCAAATTGCCTGGTGCAATAGGTTAACACCTTCACTGCTGGTCTATACTGAATGAGGACTGAATACTCTCAATGTGCTTCTGCACTGTAAGGTGTCTGCCATAGTCAATTTATATGTATATATTTTCACAGCACGTATAAAATATAAATTGTTTAATCCATGGAATTAGACTTATGTAAAATAAAAATCATGGTAGAGTATAGACCTTTTTAATTGATTTTTTTAAGAGTTATCTCATCTTGGTTGGTAAAACTGGAGTCTTCTCTACCAGTCACTATAACATAATATGGTTCTTGAAAAATAATTCTGACATTTTCTTCAGAGCATTAAAGCTTACCTCAGAACCTCAGACTGTAGTCATGAATCGAACCTGGGACTTACAAGATTATTTGAGACACATTACAAATAAGCTTCTTTCTCCCATCAGTGACTATTAGGTTACCAACATTTAACCTCCTCCCTATGTCTCCTTTTGCAAAAAAAAATAAAGTGACAATAATATCCATAATTCCCTATGATTTCTTATAAGACTAAAAATTCATAAACAAACATAAACAAAATTCCAAGATTTTAATTGTATTGTTTTTTAATTGTGTGTTGAAGAAAACTTATCATCTAGGGGAAAGGACCAAAATTATAATTGGTTTATATATAAATCTGTAACAACTTGTTCACTTACTCTGATGTGGATATCAAGAGATGTGTCCTTAGGAGGAACCAAAGGAACCCTTAAAGTAGATGTGACTTGGTCACTGCGAGGGTGTATAACCAAAGTCTCGCCCTCAAAAATCCCCTCAGCAAAACACAGTCACAGTGCGTATCACAGTCTGGTTGTTGGTGGACAGGAGCACCTCTATGTGGCCTCCCTGCAATTTCAGTATTCAAATTAAAATTTCACAGTATTTTTCTAAAACCTGTGACAGCTCTTTAGATGAAAATTGACTGCTTTATAAAATATAAAAATTGCTCCAGTAAATATGTACATAATTTAAATACACTCATTTAATTTCAGTTAAAATATGTGAATAATAGGACTATACTCCACTCATATAAAAACTATTACTTCTAATTAATATAGAAAGAAAACCCTACAAACAAATGAATTGAATATAGTTAATTATAGTTTTTGTATATTATTTATTGTTAAGAATCATGTACAAATATTAATTTCTCACTTCTTTTATTAACATTTAACTAATATAAAATCTTAAATATAGGAATTATTGTTTATTATGAAAACGGTTTATAGATCATTGGGAGTTTATTTAAATAATTATATTAAAATGCACTTGTTTTAATTGTTTCAGAACATTATCTAACAAAAACCATTATCTCGATAACAAAATAAAATAAAATAAAAACAGATGGTAAGACTGAAGATGGTAATTAGTAAAAAAGTTAATAATAATACTAAATCCTTCTTTGTCTGTTAAGATTGCTGGAGTACTGTTTGACAAAGATTTTTTCTATTGTTGTTATTTAATAACACAAACCCCCTCCAATTTTCATAAACAACATGCACTTTGCATACTACATCTCTTAAGTGTACAGAAGAAAATTATATTAATTAATAATAGTCCACTTGATTGTCTACATTTTTGGCCAACTAAATTTACTTACAGGATTATCTTTTGTTCCAGTACTGACAGAGATCTCGGTGGAGCAACTGAGTGTTCGTCCTGAAACAGAGTCATAACATTAAGTTATGGAAATATTTAAATTTTCAAACTAACTATGATTAACAGGGACTTTGTCTCAACACCCCCATATTCTACAGTCTCTGCAGAAATCCAGTAGCATAAGATTCAAAGGCACTAAGATGTCTCTCAAGACTGCTAGGACAAGTGTCAAAGATTGATAGGTAGAGCCTTTAAGGTACAATTTAATTCTTATAAACAAGAAGCCCAGAGACCTGTTTAAGTAGAATTTCTTATTTAAGAGGTAAAAGAGTAAAAAATCTTATTTTTTAAAACTTTTAATGACTTGAAGTGCCTGATGATGGAATCTTTGATTCAGAAAGGCCTTGCACAAAATAAAAGATTATATATGGAAAATGTTGTATTCCTTTATCTAGTGATACTACAATAAACCGTTTTTTTTCCAATGCTCTCCAAGATTCTACATAGATTAAAATGTTTTAGTATCCAAGTATATTTGTGTGTGCAGCCTGGGATCGTAATGCTTGGGCATGGACAGCCAAGTACTCAGTTTTTAACCTCAATTTTTCTCCAATGTCCTGCCAATACTGCAAAAATAATTATTTTCTAACGATTAGTGAATAAAAGTGGATTTTACTGAACTTATATGTAATCTTTTTAACCTGTTTAGTCCAGCTAATGTTCAATACAACTAACTAAGTTACTTGCATACATGTCATAAACATATAGGTAATTTGCAAATTGATTCTAAACAAAGAAATTTAGTGTGTCCTTGCCATTGAAAATTCTCATACTCATAATTCATGCAAGAATGAATGAATGAATGAATGAATGAATGAAATGAATGAATGAATATGAATGAATATTAATTTATTTCCTCTCTCATAGTTACAAAGATCTCAACATACATGCAAAAACAGGAAATGATCTCCACATGGGCATAGCCTGTGTGTGGAGATCGAGACGCGATCAGCAGCATGAATATGTACTCATCAACATAAAAAGTAATGTAAATCTTCGTATGGAAAAACAACGTAATGACAACATGAAATGCATCTTTTGTAATGCTCGTAATATAAGAAAAAACAAATACTTCATAGCTACAACAAAGCAAGTGTTTGACAATAAGATTACAACCAGATAACAACCGCAGAAATGATAATATGATAATGGATGATTCATAAATGATAACAAGAATATAAACTGAATTTATTATCCAAAATACGAAGATATCGGTTAATTAGGAGGCTTGGAACCTCTCACACACTTAACACTCACGCCGCCACACATAACCATCATAATCTCTCCTCTCTCTCTCTCTCCTCACTCTCTCTCTCCCTCCCCCCCCCTCTCTCTATCCCCCCCCTGCTCCCCTTTACTTTTATCTCCCCCTTCCTGTCCCTATATTTACCACGATCAAAAGACACTCTATCAACACTCAATCCTACACAGTTACAACACCAACCCACTGTCAATGCTAGCGATGAATGAACATAGGTTCAACAATTATGCTAATGTGCATACAAAGAAGTTATAAAATATTCTAACTCAACTTTATCTATGTTTAGTAGCCATGAGGTTACTTTCTTTTTATAAGTGACGGATTTGTAAACACTTGGTAACTTAAGACAATCTGGTAATTTAGGAAAAATTATATTTGCAATGTAGTGTGAATTTTGTGCAATTGATGGACTTCTCTAATTTTGGGGCAATAATCCCAGAGGACACTGCCAATCTGGTCGAGTAGCTATGGCTTACTTGATTAAAAATATTACTGTGGTTTTTGAACATGTACATTATAATATTTCTAATATATAAATGTCTAACGTTAAAAACCTTAAATTCATCAAATAACAAATCTGAAGGATAAAGACGATTTTTTTTCAAGGCAGCTTTAATAATTGCTTTTTGGACGATTTCTAATGGTAACAGCGAGCTCTTAAATGTCCCACCCCAAGCAATAATTCCGTACTGCAGAGTAGACTGTACGAATGCGTAATAAACCATTTTTAGTAAATCAAATGTTAATATATTACAAAGTTTTTTAAAAATAAAAATGTGTTTCCTCAATTTACTTCTTATATATTGGATGTGAGCTGTCCATTTCAACCGATTATCAAAAAATACTCCTAAATACTTGTACTCAGATACACGCTCTACACATTCACATGACATACAGCCAGCCACTCCGCCACAAGTGTGAAGCCTCAGGTGTAAATTGTCCGGATCATGACCCGTCCGAAGTGCCACTGCCATGCACTTTGTATTTTTTGACGTTTGATAGTGAGTCCATTTTGGTCAAACCAGCGCTTTACAGTGTTTTAGACCACGCTCAGCCATCAGCCGCCCCATACACCTCTGGCCAGCTGGACCCCGTCGAAACACAGAGCTGTGTCATCCGCGTATAAAAATATTTTACCATTTGCCATATTTATTTTACCTAAATTGTTCATATATAATCAAGAATAATATAGGACCTAAAGTACTTCCTTGAATTACACCGTACTGTAATGGTCTTCCTCGAACTCAGCTCCCCCTGAATTGGTGACCACCTGACTTCTGTCTCGGAAGTAGTCTTTAAACCAGGAAACTAATGTTTTAAGAGAAAAAAATAAGTTTTTGTTGTGCTGCAATAGGAAGCTCTACTGAATATTATGGCGAGCTAAGAAAATTGGGAGTGAGAGAGCAGAACAGTGAGGAGAAAAAGGTCCACAAAATTAGAAGCCATACTGATGGCCAAACCAGTTTTAAAAAAAATATATTTTCCCACTGTTTTAAATTTTGTTTAGAGCATTATTGTTATGGTTTTGGTGGAAATATATTCAGCTGATAGTAAGATCACAGGCTCATCTGTGACAACCAATAAGTGATGAAATACTCTTCCTCCCAAACTTCTCAAAAAATATTTTGCTGCTTGAGCACTATCTAACAACAAACGATAGAAACAGTATATTATAGAAAACTATTGAACACGCAACTTTTGAGTAAACTATGACATTGACTAAAGATGCTTTGATATTTCAGATTTAATCATAAAAATGAGTTCATTAAAAAAAAATTCAAATGAATTATAACTCAACAAAATATAAAATTTATCACGATAGCACTATTTAAAATTGCCACCCATAACTAACTTTACTAACAAAATATTTTGATCACACAATATGAATTTAGGTTTATTCTCTCGTAAAGTCAAAGGTGCATAGTTAATACTGGTGTCCAGCAACAGTTGTAA
>NW_025781988.1:0-20734 GCF_021130785.1 Homalodisca vitripennis | reverse complement strand
CACAGGTTTTTATTATTAGTGTGCTAGTACGAGAAAACCTGAATCAAGTTCAGAAGCCAGTTTTTTTCACAAATCACGTTTGTAAGCTAACATTTTTAAGAAACGAAACATTCCAAATATAATTTCTATATGCTATTTTTAAATGTCTTAACGAGTATTCAACTTTTTGATCTTGACTAATATAAAAGTCTAGTGTTTAATAAAATACATTAAACAAACAAGTGACGGGAAATTGTTATGTCTCATATTTTTTATAAATTCATGTGTTGGCTCTAATTCTAATGTGTTTTACATAGGCTATTGAAAAGCACCACCAAATTGGCAGTACTTTTATAATTTTTTTTTTACACCAGGAAAATCTTATTTTAAATATAGAATGGAAACTCTCAGTGGAATGGTAATTATCATCAATCAAAATATTACATTCTACCAGCTTCTTCTTATTGGAATCGAATGCTTAATTTATGAACAAACACTCCAATAATTATTTAAATTAAATTAAATAATCAAAATATTGTTTACATTTTACCAGCTTCTTCTTATTGGAAACTAAATGCTTAATATATGATCAAACACTCCAATAAATGAAAAATTTTTATTTTGTGAGGCCTTTCGTGCTCACAAGAACACATCGTCAGGACCCACATAACTGAAAATAAAAGTATAAAGTAATAATACAAACAATTTAGATTTAAATAAAAAAAACATTTGTCTTGAAAAATACAAAGAGATAAGATTTTAAAGACCCAGGAAGTATGTCTACTGTATATATAAAAATTAATATTTAATTAGATTAAAGGCAGTAACGGTGAATTTTGTAGAGGTCCAGGCTCATTATTTACTAAATAATTTTGGTTCTTCTGCATAAAAATAGTTTTCGTAAGCATCGAGGAATTTGTTGTTTTTGATTTCTTTTAATAATTTGACTTGTGAAAAGCAGTGTCCAGTATGAAGTGTATGTTTCGCCATGGCCGATCTTTCCTCTTGTTGATACTTCAGACATGCTTTATGTTCCTTTACTCTCTTTTTTATTTTCCTTTTTGTTTTGGCCAATATAATAAATTGTTTGTATTTATTACTTTACTTTTATTTCAGTTATGTGGGTCTGACGATCGATGTGTTCTTTGAGCAGCACGAAAGGCCTCACAAAAATAAAAATTTTTCATTTATTGGAGTGTTTTGATCATATATTAAGCAAAATATTGTTTGTTTTAAAAGTATTGACTTTCAAGATTTTTTGGTTACATTCAGACCATAAGTTATACAAATAGAATTTTGACACAATTTTACATTTTATTAAGTATGTGCAACTTTAACAAAAAATTCATCAGCCTAAAAATTCTTGCAAGTAATAAAAGAATTCATAAGTACAGAATTAATAATATGTAATTTTATTTTGCACATGTATTTCAAGTTATTTCTTAAGTGCTCATTACAAAACAATGGTTTTGCTCTACAACTTCAGAGGTTCACTTCAAAGTTATATAGGTCTCAGCCAGCACCATGACATTTCTAACAAACATTGATATTACTGTAATATATCACTTTAAATTCGAAGTCAGTCTGAGAAGGCAGACAGAAATCAGCATATCTTTGTCTGGCATCAGCATTTTTTAGCATTATACAATATCCTATCTCAGACCCTACATGTGTCTAGGAATGCACAATGTAATTAGCATATCTATGTCTAGGATCTAGATGAGGATAGGCCTAACAGATTATTCTTGGGGCTCACAGGTGTCCGGACCCTTATTAGAAAACGATCAGGTATTCAGATTATTAGGGAACATGCCCGTACATCTCTCCAATAGCACATTTTATCGAAATTATTTTATTTTACAAACCGATATGCACCTCCAACTCTGAAATTTTTCTAAGTCCCAACTTTTTTCTAGTCCCGACTTTTTTCTAAGTTCAGATTCTCTTTGAACGCCGGTTCTCGGTAAATAAAAATTATACAATAAAAGAATTTAACAAAAACCATCATCCGGGATGTCCGCTTGCCACTAATGAACCACTGTCTAATAAAAGGAATAATCCTGTGAGAAACCAATTCCCGCCCTGAGTAGTCCAAAATTATTACCAGAAATACCCTATAATGGGCAGAAGGGTTCTCTCACGGACTGAACTGTCTAGCTAAGAACAGATCCAGAATTACCTGAGGTACGACATGGTAGGGTAGGGCTCCTCCCCCGTGTATAACCCAAATACAGTCAGAGCTCTAATTTTGGTTCTGTTCTGTTCTTGCTCTTGTGCTTGTTCAGGTTCTTGTCCAAGACTTGTAGTTTTGAATGTACATAGAGTCCATTATGTCTCTGTTAGGCCTACTTGTGTTGGTATTAGGTATCACACTATCTCTCAAATCTGGTATATATGAGAAACATTTAATTCAACCTCCGATCTCATGCCATGATGGCTAGACATGTAGCAGGTCCACGGTGCGTGCGCAGAAGTCGATTGTGCATCTTCCCCCTTACAACATCTGTCACTGCTGAGTTCAAGTAGTCAGTTTGGGTTGAACATAAACATTGCCGCCTCTCAACCAAATATATATTAAGGAGTGTTATTCATTTCCTGCAAGCAGAAGAGAATAGTGCAGCAGAAATCCATTGGCAAAAGTGCAGTGTATACAGAAAAAAAACATTATGAGTGATGGTGTTGTGTTGTACATGAATTGCGTCAAAAGTTTAAAGATGGCCGAAATGACAAATTCAAATATCAGTTCGAGAAATGTCAAAGCTGAACCCATTCGGCGATTTTTGGTGGGTGTCAGTCAACATATTTGGACTTTCTACACCATCGCTCATAATGTTTTCTCTGTAAACACAGCACTTTCTCTCGATGGATTTTTGCTGTACTATTTCCTTCTGCTGGAAGGAAACAAATAAACTCCTTAATTCAAATTTGGTGGAAGAATCAATAGAGCCGGCCATGTTTATGCAACTGCAGCTCAGTGCAAAACTAGCTACTTGAACTCGGCAGTGACAAAATGTTGTACGGGGATAATATGCGCAATCGACTTTTGTCCACACTGTGTACCGCGTCTGACCGTCATATGGCATGAGATCAGAGGTTGAGAAAAATAATGGCATTTGTAATCAGTAATCTCCTTAGCTTTGCCTTTGTGTAAGAAAATAATGTCCAGTAGTTTTAATCATTTTCCATAATAATTAAATTTGCCTGCTTTTTAACAATAAGTGATTCACTCAAGTGAATTGGTGTAGTAGCCCATTTTTGCCATCCAGACTTATGATTGTACACCTCTAATCGTGATATTACTTTTAAAATTTTCACTAATAAATAACTATAACACCTCTGTTTACTGCGGGAAATGTGTATCAAAATCAAATCAAATCAGTTCTTTATTGCTTTTAGACAATATATAACATTGTATAGCAGTCGTCATATATTCAAAACAGCAAATATACTACACACTCACACACAGTCAGACTTACATTTCAATCATTCACACTAATTCACACTATCTTTGGATCCAGATTTTAAAAATTTTGGTAATTTAAGATATTTTTAGATATCCCAGCGACTCATCATAAACTCCTCTAGCGAATAAAATGCTTTTGACAACCAACAGGCGTTTGAGACGAGTTTTGGAATTGGTTTTGATTAGTTGCATTTTTTACACTTTCAGGGAGCTTGTTGATTAAGCCGACGCCAACCTGATGCGGTAAATGCTGAGATACCGCCAGTCATATGACTATGGACTCTAAAGTTGTCCCCTGGCTCTAGTCTCATACTGATGAAAGTCCCTGCCCCGGACTAAAGTGCACTTCGATTGACAGTACAGGATCACATGAAACATGTAGAGACAGGGCAATGTCAGCAAACCTAGCTCCCTAAAAGAGTCCCTACACGACTCTCTCTGGTAATTCAACTTTGCAATAATTCTAATTGCCTTTTTTTGAAGCCTGAAAACGCGTTCCATCTTGTGTTTGGCACAGCCCCCCCACAGTCTCAAGCCATACGCAAAGTGCGGATATATGAGACCGAAATATGCCGTCATTAAGACTTCAGGGGAACAGTATTTAGCTAGGCTTCGCAAGGCAAATATGCCAGAAGTAATTCTAGCACATATATTGTTAACGTGGTCGTCCCAGGTCAGACCTTGATCAATGTACATCCCCAGGAATTTTGTGGATCCAGTTTCCTCTAAAAGGACATCGTCCACAAATACAGCAGGTTGCCTTGCAAATTCCCTTGGTCTTAGGCAGAAATTGATGACATTTGATTTTGATTGGTTCGTTTTCAAATTCCTGTCAGTAAAATACTGAATGCATGAAGTCAGTTCCACAAATGATGTGATTTCCAAATCTTGTGTAGTTTTTCCTTTGAAGCAAAGAGTTCGTGTGTCGTCGCATACTGAAATCAGATCACCATGCTGGATCACTGAGTGTTAAGTCTACAGACGTAAATACTAAAAAAAGAATAGGCCCAAGAATAGAACCCTGAGGGACACCGTGGGCTATTTTAATTTTGCTAGAGATGGACATTTCGAAATCTGCACGCATTGATCTCGATTCTTAAGATAAGACGCAAGCCACGCGTTTGGCAGACCCCGAACGCCACATTTTTGTAACTGGTGCAACAGTGTTTCATGATGTACAAAGCCGAGGGCAACGGTTGGTAGTATGAAAATTCCTACCTTGGGGGTTGATGATGTCCTGTATAAAGTCAATGATAGAGGAAGCTGTGTTGTTCTCCGCGGAACAGCTGTGATGGTTGAGACACGTTGAACAACATTGTGGTAGGGTAGGACTGGACAATATTGTGCTGTCTACAGAGTGCCGAGTGTATGGTGCAATCAAACCGTACCAAACCGCACCACAGTGTCGAATCTTTCACTTGCCTTACGCAACTCAGGTAGCAGCCGCATACATGGTGGGCACCATGGCGCATAAAAGTCCACAAACCATGGTGAGCTGCCATCTGTGGAACAAGAAACTTTATCTCCAAATACTGAGATTTTAACAGTGTATAAGATATGGTTAACAATAGACAACAAATAAAACTGAACTTTATAAAAAGATAATAATTTTACAGAATGCTCTAACGACTTTTATAAATTATGTTGATTTTTTTTCTTGCAATTTAAATTTTATATTAGTTAGAATTATATTATTGTCATATTATTAAACAAACTATTTCTATTGTTGTAGTAATATAATAGGCCTTTAAGTTCTGAGATTTACCAACTCCATTTTAGTAAACATGGATTGTCAGAAAGCACTAAAACTATTGGACTATTGAGCATTTAAATTGGAATTTGTTTGGAATTGTAACCAGATCACATCCACTTTGGATAGATCAAAATAATAATTCATTTTTTGGTTCGTCCAAACCATGAGAAACTGACAGGAAATGAAAGAACATATGGTTCAATAAGTTTTCTTTGTTTACAGTTTGTTATTGACGATGGAAGATTTGAAAGGATAACAGGATTTCAAACACTTGCCATCGTTATATGTTACTAAACGTATAACACAACAATTTTAAGGCTAGGTTGTGTTAGATTTTTTGTAACAGTAAATGTTGCCATTAAAATATTTTAAACTTACACTATTAGATGTTTAAGATAAACTACTCAAATTGTAATATTGTAATACATCTAAATCTATTCTGATAATTCAGGAAAATTATAAGATATAAACGGTAAAGTTGCCTGACCTGCTCCTTGAGTGACGAGTTGTGGGAAAAGTTCTGGAGAGAGTGTGCGGATGTTGGTAGCTCTGGCACTTTCCCCGAAGCAAAACTGAGCTACGGCCAGAGAGCAGTTACTGTTCCGTGGAACACTTCGTGTCCTCCCCCCCGCCTTGAACACTGCCACCGAGGGGTAGCGGGACACTGACATGTCCGCACACACAGAAGGATAGCGGGCGCAGTTAAACTCGACCTGAACGCAACATACCACATGCAGAATATTTAAACACTTCCCATACCCACGGATTAGCAAGTATACTCTAGATATTTGACCAACTCTTTAACAATCCAAGATACAACCATTGATCTCTGGATTGTATTTCTACTATTCCTTTCAATTATTAGAGAAGGCAATTGCCTCAATTCTTGGATAAATAATTTTTATCCTATAAAAGAAACTGTTGCTGATGATGCATTCTTGTTAGTGGTTAAAAATTCTGGATGGGTGAAAACATTAACCTATTGACATGGTTATACCAGTCACATGTGAGATTGATGTTGAATCATAGATCTAGCTGGTGTGCTGTATTTAACCATACCATACATGCTACATCTCATCACCCATTGTCCCAAAAATGGCAGCATTCAATTCATCCGTCGATAGACTAAACAAAATTCCCATGTACAATGAAGATTATATAAAGGAACTGAAGATAATAAAATATATAGCTCATGGTAATGGCTACGACAGTAAAATAATTTAGAACATCCTTCACAAAAAATAAATTGCAAAAATGCCATCCTAACATAAAATATATGTAACTCTAACGTAATGCTATACATTGAACAACAAAGTTAACAATATATCTACAAAGCGTGGATACACTGTAACTTATAGGCCTATAAATAAAATCAGTGACTTCATAAATCTCCGTCAAAAACCGGAAAAGGACAATTTTGATGGCAGAGGGATTTATAAAATACGGTGTAGTGATTGTCCGAAGTAAACGGGTAGATAATTAAAAACCTGTTTTAGGGAACACCTTCCAAAGAAATACTGCTACAGAACGGTCAAAATATGCTAAATATCTCATACAATGCGGACACAACTACTTCAATATAAATAAAACTCTACAAATAATTTAAAAATGCAAGAAAATTAGTTTAATGTCCACAGTAGAAATTATGAGACATACAAAGTAGTAAAAAGTGACTGACAATGTAAAACACTGATAAAATAAACACTCTAACTAATTTATTGTTAGACACAACAATGCACCTGAAAATGATGGGTCGATGAACAAAATCCATCTTCCTCTAGTAGTTGCAAAACATCCATCCAGTACACGTGAGTACGTGGCCACTGTGTTGCATCGATTCATGTTTTGTAGATATGTGTAATATTTTTTAAAATGTAATTGTGTCATATACTATTATTTTTTTATTTTAACATACAATGAAGCGCTCTAATATTTGGATATCTGATGATGTCAAGTTGTTGACAAAAACACGTAAAAATGTTGTAATATTGAAGAACGTAAGAAGGTAAATTTATAATTAATTAATATTACGACAGTTCCAGTAATAGGAACGTACTCCAATCTAACATTTATTTGCTATAAATTTTGCTTCTTAAACCATAAATCCAATATTATTCATAATACTGAAGTTTACCAACGTTCCACTCACCTACATTCATGGAGGACAACATCGCCACAAGTTTCTTCATCTCTAGGTCCAGATCAGAGTCAGAGCCCAGGTAGAAATCTACCAGCCAGGCTGTACTGGAGCCAAGCTCTAGTCGTGTGACCATGTCCTTCAACAACAACATTTTTATGGATGGACTGATTCAAATAATGGTTGACTCTGATTTAGGCCCACACTGAAAACACTATTTTGACCTTAGTTGTAAGTAATGTCACATCTACATATACAAATTCCCAGAAGGACTCTATTTTTGTCATTATTCCTTTAAACCTTTGAGTGCCGGAGCGTCGCTATTAGCGATCCTGCATTATATGCAAGGAATGCTAGAATCGCTATTTGCGACTTTGGCAGTAACGCTTATATTTTATATAGTATTTATCTAAATTGGCTCAATGACTATACATTCGCATTCTAAAGGCTTCAACGTAACTTTTTGCAATGTAAGGTTTTGTTGCATTCTGGTTAGATTCTGATTTTTACAGCGGTCGTAAAGAGCTACAGCGCGTCAGTCAAAGTTTAAAATCGACAGCTACACGTACGAGCCGTCACATGTTTTGTTTGCGCTGGTGTTTATTTCACAAATTATTATAAATATTGAAAGTTTTTGTGTGTAAAATGGGTTTGTAGTGTTAGTATATTCATATTATTTCGTTTGTGTGTATGTTGTTCTAATCTGAGTGTAAGTAGAACAATGACTTGACCGTGAGTTACGGTGATCGTAAGCAGCTAGGACTTTACTAAATAAATTTGTATAGTTTTTGTGTTTTGTTCAGTGATATTTATAAACAACTAGCCTAAACCCGCGGCTCCGCTCGCATGGCAGTAGAGAGGGCTACATCAATCAAGCATCGAAAAGAAATACTAATTTTATTATACGTTTTTTCCAATTTAATTTATTGCTCTACTAATACATCAGTAGCATATCATAAAATCTATTATAAAAGTTTTTTGTGTTATTTTAATGCGTTTTGGGTAAACAACGTTATTAGTTGTATTATTTGGAGCATAAATATAAAGGTTTCTTCGGATTTCCGACTCTTGAGCAATATCATTCTTGATGCTGATGTTCGTATTCGATTCAATTCGTTTTACCTTTGCGCGCTGGTCGTTGCTTTGATTATTACGAATTCGTTTTGTTGCTATCGCACGTGCGCTGTGACGGCTTAAAGCACTTTTTTTTCTTGGCGGCATTATGTTATTTTCCAATAAAATTCGTCAAAAAACTGCTCAAAGGAATTCTGTAAAAAAAAAATGTTGAGAAAAACATTCTTCAAAGAATATTTACATGAGAAAACAAAAATACTTGCCTATTTTTTTTAAACCTTTTACTGATGGAAAATAACACTGTTCTTGGAAAATTGTAAAAAAGATATCAAATCACGTTTATCAAAAATTTGACATTTTGTGACACGTTGTAAATGTCAAATAAAATGTTTGTTTACATAGAAACGTCAAAAATATTTATGTTTACTTAGTTTACTGTCAAAAATAACAACAATTTTTTGTCGCATTATATATGTTTACAAAGAACAGCTGATTTAAAAATTTGAAAAGACTCTTTCACTTAATAACATATGTTTGCTGCAATGCATTTCTTACGGGTATTTCTGTAACCAGTGGGGCGGAATCCTGAAATCGGGAAAGGGATAAAAAGTATCCTATAACCTTCTACAGATCAAGACGAACAAATTAAAAAAAAAATTAGGCGAATCCGTCCAGCCGTTTGTGAGTGATGCTGTTACACCACGAACAGTTTCATTTTTATTATATATAGATGATTCATAAAAACATTGCTGACAATGAAGACCTAGTATTGCAGGCATTAGATTTAAGCATTAGCAGTGTAGACATGTGGTGACTGCCCACCACATTTTATTTATCAGACCGCCGAATCAACGATTAGAACCGGTCTTTCTGATAAAGCCGCGGTGCGGATGGAGGACCGGTGGGTCTGATAAGGAGGAGGTCTAGATTGAGTCAGGGACCAGTGAGGACGTCTGATCGGCGAGTGGCGTGACGGAAATATTTACCTGTCGCAAGTCTTATTTTTATTATTTATTTTAAGAATTGTGTGTCACACTATGGATTGATTTAATAATTAGGGGGGGGGGTTAGGTGCCGGAAAAAATATATAGGGGGGTCATTGTAAAATTATAAATTGTTAGTATGTTGGGACGGGTTTGGTCGTGATGGGAGGTCGGGTGTCGGTATGTGTAAATTGGTGTCGGTAAGTGTAAATTAATCTTTGGCGTTATTAAATTGTTTTACGATTTACTTTTACTGTTTGGTGCTTTAAATTAATAACTTAAAATTCTTATCAAAGCTGGCAGGAGAATATTGTGTAATTAGGATTATGGTCGCTCCACGGTCTTCATTCGTGCAGGCGGGTACAAGCCTAGTCCTGCGCGCGGTGACACGTTGCTTCCAACAAATCCATCCTAATCGTCACAATTGGTAGCAGAGCGAAAACTATAAATTTTATTGAATCAAATTATTTTACATCTGTTTTCAAAATCGTTGGCTAACTAAATTCTTAATACTTTCATTTTCCAAATCTTAAATAAATTTTTTTTTTTAATAGAAACCTAAAACAAAATCATTCGACATTATATAACTTTTTCTAAATTGAATATGTTCTACACTTATTACTAAACAAGGTAATATCAATCTATTTATTTTAAAGAATATTATTATTATCAACAGATTATTATTATCGCGAAGCATTAATTAGTTTGCCTTTTAAATTGCCGTGTTGTTAGTGTTTAACAATTATCTCCTGCCAGCAATTAAATTATTTAAGCCATTACTTACGATCTTTATGTATTTCATTACTTTGATTATAATACAATAATCGATATAATTAGTTTCCAACGCTGCCGACACCACGCCGACAATGGAGAATTGGCTTACATTTCCAAAATTATTTTGTTGAAATTAATATTAAAAAAACTTTCATTTTGCATTACAAACATATTAATTATGAATGATTTATTTTGGAAAGTTTTCGGCCATATTTTAATAGACCCCCCCAAATCAAAATATATACGAGTATATAACTAATAAAAATGGGGAATTGGCATCATAACAAAAGTAATTACATTTTCAAAATTTATTTTGTTTACATTGGTACTAATAAACTTTTATTTTGCAAACATATGAAATATTAAATATCAACACTTAAATTCGTTTATATTTGGTAATACTTCTAATATTCACATATGTAATTAATGTAAAACAATTGTTTCAAATGGCATATTTTCAAATTAAATCAAAATTTTCAATTCCAACAGCTATGCTTGGATAAGTACATATACAGACAGTACTGCTAGTCTATAAGAATACAGAGTTGCGATTGTTGTGAAAGTTTGCATAGATCTATATAAACGAATACAACTGGATTGAGCTAAATTTATTTCAAGTATCCAAAATAAACTTATAAAAATACCAAAAAAATGCATATAAAATTACATAAAATGTAAAAAAATAAGTAAATGTCAGGATACTTTCAAACCAGTAAATGCTTCACTTTCACAAATTTATTTCTTTCCCATATCCACTACACGGTGTGTTGTGTTTTATTCAAGCAAGCTTTGAAAAACACTAAATTTTATATAATTTAATCTTATTACAACAGTAATCATCATCTTATTATAATAGATATTGGATACTAGATGGCTGGTTTTTCTAGTTTTTACTAATTAATTAGTGATACATTTATTACTATTTATTAATTAATTTATACATTGATGATACGTTTATTACATTAGCAGTCAATAAGGTCTCTTTAATTCAAACCATACTAGATTATTATAGAGTTTCCCGTGTTTACAAAATCGATCTTTAATGATTATAACAGTTTAATACCATTTACAGGAGTAATTTCACATATAAATTGGGAGGTATGTTTTAAACGGCAATATCAAGCCACAATATTGTATTTTCATACTATTCTGTTGATTGAAAACATTCAAAATTATAGCTCTCATTGAAGTATATTTAATCGTATCTATTAGGCCAATAAAACTTTATTTTAGATTAATATTGATCAAAATTATAACTTTTATTCATTCGATATAATTTTAAAACCACTAGCAAAATCAGTTCATATTATATTTTGGTTCCAGGATGGGGTGTAGTCGGTTAAAAGTTGGGTAAAGTTATATTATACTGGTAAATACCATATATTTTTGTCCGTTATCCCTATGTTTCATAAATGTCTGCAATTCAGTATGTTATTTTCAGAGCTACAAACATGCTACAATATTAGTAAGTACAAGTTATATATTTACTTCTCTCTATAATAGCAATAAAGCTTACATTAGTTATATCCTCTTAACCAAGATTTAAAAAGGTAGTGTAAACTGATGGTGCGGTAGTATAGTTGCTGGAAATAAATATAATCTTATCGCTTTATTATCAGTGCCGGAAGTTGGCCCTATTGTTTGCCTTCTGCTGGGATTTTACAACATGCTTTGAGTTTACTTAATTTATTTAGTACACTCATTTCAAACTTTGGTCTTTCATATTATCGTGAGAAAATCTCGGACAGGAAACACTTGAGAAAGTGGAAGTTATGTTTGAGAGTTATTTAAAGTATTGAAATCAATTGAATTATTGAATTTTAAATTGTAACATGTTAATTAGTACATACTTAAATAATTATTGTTCTTATTTATTGTAATCTGTAGATATTGAAACTTTGGATATTTTTTTCACTGGGTTAAAAAAAAGTAATTAACTTATACGATAAGTCGAGTAAAGTTATGATACAACAGTTAATGAAAATTAAAAATTAAACATTATAGATTTTCCTGTTTATTTGCGTGTTTGAAATATCTCTTATATATATGCATACTGTTGGTAATGAATGGTTTGATTTAAACAATGGCTTATTCGCACCCGTTATAGAGATTTGTCTTTAAACTAAAATTAATATATTTTAGACTCGGTATAACTCATGCAATTTAATATATTTCTTGCCTCCTATTTTTTAGAAAAAGCCCTACGCCTCGCTCTTATATAAATTAAATGAATAATTCTCACGTAATTCAATAAATGGGTGACTCACTAGCCCGACGTTATTTTTTCTATTTAAAGTAAGTTCAAAAGTTCACAATTAAAGGTTGAGACAAATTTTTAGTTTTTTCCCGGACTTAAAGTATGTGATTTTAAAAGATAAAATCAAATCACAGCGACCTTTTTTAAATTCTGATTACCCTTTATTCCTGCTGATCGGCACAAATGAATATTCTGAACGCCACGCGCCTGTTGACATTTTAAAGCAACAATTTTGTAGCTCTATTGAGATGCATTCGACGGCTATGTCCAAATTTACACATTCTAATCCTCTCAGCTTCCGGTTTATCCTCGTATTCAACGGTGCAATCACACAGTTAATAATTTAAATGCCTTCATCAACCAGTTTTTATCTTCATTGAAGTCGGTAAACAACATTATTGTTCCTACTCCTACGTCATTTATAATCGAAAGTTATTCCATAAATTTTACCCACATTCGGACAGACTAGACAGCGTACATTTTAACAATGAAGGGTTTCTACTTTTTAACAATGTTATTGAAAGATATATTAAAAAAAAAAAACTCTTGAAACCAGTTATTAAAACCAGCTAAAATAGAATATAGACTTGTTATTTTAAAACTGAATTAAATGTTTCATAGGTTTAATATACAGACTGTTATTTATTTTTTTTGTAAAAAAAAAAATACTTTAATGCCAGTAAGTAATAAAAGGGTGTCCTATAAGGTAAAATATGATGCATATATAAGCCTTAAGTAATAATATTACTAAATATAATAATTTTTATCTATCCAATTGAATATTACGCTTAAAATAATTGGCCACTATAATAAAATTGAACTATCAAATGAAGCATTCAATTATTGGCAGTAATTAATTAATAACAAATATATAGGTAAAAGTGAAACATAACAACAATATTAATTGGTAAGCCCCCTTATGGTTACAATGGCACTGAATACCCCTCCATCTTTACATAATAAATAGTATTGTGATATTAGTATTGATATAATTTAGTAATTGATATAATTTATTTATATTGAGTCAAGCATAAATAAGATGTTAGAGTGCGAAGATATCCTCAAAGAAGACGTTAGTGTCACTGATCCACCGTATGAATGGGAAAAAACGCCCTAAAGGACTGGCTTGGGTAAATCTATTAAATGCATCTCAGGCCAAAGAACAGTGCTTATGTTGGGGAATAACTCCAGCACCTAAATTAGAGAACAATCGTGTTCTACTAAAAGAGCGTATCAGGGGAGCCAACTGTCAAGCAACTGTTCTTAATCCAACAGAGTCGTCTACTAGCCATACACCCACAGACATTCAGAGTCCCGTAACCGATTGGATGCAAATAGTCCACACAACGGCTAACCGCTGTGGGAAACCAAATTGGCGTCAGCCTTGTCACAGATGCAGGGGACTTCACCGTCACCCTCCGACATCACGCGCAATGTTGCCCTCTGTGTTAACTGATTTAATTACAGATTTACCATCGCTTGATGGAATAGTTATTAGAAAACTACTCGATTTTGTTTATAAAATTTAGGGAAATTTTGATGCTAAATTTAGCTAATCCAGACAGCGTCATATTAGCAATTTTACCTAAAACTATAGGTCAATTAAGAAATATCTGGCTACAAGCTATTTCCTCAAAACAGAATCCGGAAAGTCTAATTACCACCGTACTCGATACTTTTCTGCCTACTAGAGCTCGTCAACAGGCCCACGGTCGAACTTATATATAGAACCCAGAAACCAAATGAAACACTGGTTAGTTTTATCAATGATATCAGACCGTTAGCAGAATTGCTTATACCGGCTATTTCACCCCAGGAGATGCTTGAAATTGTCATTACAGGAATTAACCCTCAAACCAGAGCTCGATTAGCGGGTTTTCCGGCTCCAGCCACCATTTCTGAATTGTTGAGCTTAGCCCCCCCGATTACAAGTAATTCAAAATACGGAAAACCGGTTCACACAAGATTTAAATTCACCAGAGTATTATCAACAAACTGGACCACAGGTCCATGGTGGACGTCAACTAAACCAATCTTATAGACAAATAGGGAGAGGCAATGTAACTTATAATCGATATCCCATACAAGATCAGCAAAATAGTTTTCATAACCGCCGGCAGTCAATCGGGACAATTTAATCAACATAGAACCTCCTTTTCAAAATATGAATACAAAACAATAGGAATCAACTATATAATCAATTCTCCAGGAATCAATCTCAACGTGGGTTTTTAAACTACAAAAGAGGGTTCTAATGGGCGGAGAATCCCCTCTTCTAACTTTAACCGCCCGTTTTTTGATAAAATCAAGCCAGCAGTGAAGACACCTTTCACCAAGTCGGCTCAAGCTCCTTCTTTCCCGGGAGTTCAGTTTTGTACAGTTCCTTTGACTTTTCGCAAGTTAATCATTCATTCTTTGGTAGATTCGGGTTTCTTCATTCTCCATTATATCGAATGCCTGTTTTCCAGAATTTAAGGAATATACCAAGGGTGATAAAATCTGTTTCAACCATACATGAGTCAGCCATTTCAGCCTCGGGACAAAATATAATATTTAATTTAAAGGTTATATTACACTTCAAAATTTCAAAACTTTGTCTTGGGATTTTCCTTTTCTGTCGCCTCAGAATTACCAATGCCAATTATTCTGGGCTGTGACTTTCTAACTAAAACTAGGGTGATCATTAATATGGCAAATAAAACATTAACTTTTCCATATGGCACTCCTTCGATCATGTATCTCGCTCAATCAGCTGAATTACCAAGTACAACAATATGTCCAATTAAGTTAGGGGAAAACCTCTCATCTGATCAAGCGGACCAACTGTTAAGACTAGTAAATGAATTTCCAGAAACAATTACTACTAAATTAGGCCGTACAAATTTGGTCGAATATCAAATCAAATTAAATTCTGATACAATCGTTAGAAATAGGCCCTATCAGTTTGCTCCACCTAAAATGGAGGCAATCAAGGAACATGTGGATCATTTATTGGCCAACGGAGTGATTAGACCATCAATGTCTCCCTATGCGTCGCCAGCATTTTAAGTACCAAAAAAAGGCGGAAAAACGCGCATGGTAATTAACTATAGACAGCTTAACTCATTAATAGATCTTGAGGGCAACTCCCATGCCAACTATAGAATCTGCTTTCCAGCACTTAGGGCAAGCTACTTTCTTTAGTTTGGTGGATTTAAATCAGGCATATTTACAGGTCCCTTTACAAGAGAACTCAAAGAAATATACAGCTTTTGTTCTACCTTTCGGGCAATTTGAGTACAATTTTCTGCCTTTCGGTCTTGCAACCGGCTCTCAAGTCCTAACACGTTTAATTGATTCAAATTTTTGGAGATATAAAATACAAATATGTGTTTCAATTTTTTCGATGTATTTGTGCATATACACAAACGGAACTTTTGATCAGCACTTGTGCCATCTCCGAGAAGTCATAAATCGGCTAAAGCAGGCAGGATTAACCATCAATCCAGATAAAAATGACCCTGGCAGCAAATCACATCCAATTTTTTAGGTCACACATTTGCCAATCATACCGTGACGATTCACACGGATAGGTGCAAGCCAATAGTTGAGTTCCCCGCTCCTAAAAAACTTGAAACAGCTAAATAGATTCTTGGGTATGACAGCCTTTTATTCTAAATTCATTAAATCGTTTTGCAAAAATAGCGCAACCACTTAATAGTCTAAAGAAGAAAGGCGTAAAATTTACCTGGGGGTTTGAACAACAATCCGCATTCGAAACTTTAAAAACAGCCTTGACATCAAATGCAGTTTTGAAAATGCCGGATTTTTAATCGATCTTTTGTTTTACAAACCGATGCATCAACCTCCGCCTTAGGTGCTTCACTCAGCCAAGAATATAATGGCAACTTGATGCCAGTGGCATTTGCTTCGCGACCACTAAACAAGCATGAGCAAAATTATGACACTCTTCAACTTGAATGCCTGGCTGTTGTCTTTGCCTTTTCCAAATTCCAACAGTATCTTGAACATAGGGAATTCCTTTTGCAGACGGATTGTTCGGCATTATCCTGGCTTTTAAACCACCCACGTCAAGTTGGAAAAATTTCTCGCTGGATTACATTTATAAATTCGTTTAAATTTCAAGTACAACATATCAAAGGATCGGATAATGTAGTTGCTGATTGTTTATCGCGCCTGTTCGAAAACAGTGAACCAACTGAAGTGCACGCAAATAATTCATCGGAAAGAGCCATCCACCTTACCACAAGTGGCACTCTTGGCAGGATTCCCAGAAATGTTTAAAGATATTGGTACTCATCAACGTGAAGACCCTGATGTCTTAAAGATTATAAAGTCGAGTAATAGGCCCACTAACTATCAACTTAGTCAGGGAGTGTTGATGTACAAAATATCGGACAGACATACACCTAGAGTGGTATTACCTTACAAACTCATCGATATGGTTATTAAATATTATCATGAGTCCCCAACTGCAGCTCACTTGGGCATTAAAAAGACACAAAAGCGTATTCTTAAAATATTTTGGGCCCAAAAACTTGATACAATAATAGCCAGACCGAGTAAGATTATGTCAAATTTGTCCAACGTTCCAAGCAGGCTCAAAACTCTAGAGTGGGTAAACTTGCAATCGGAAGTAGTTACAAGACCTTTTGAAAAGATATTCATAGATCACATTGGTAAACTTCCTAGATCAAACAAAGTGCAACCAATATCTGTTGACGGTAGTTGATGCGTTCTCCAAGTTTGTTATTCTGTTACCAGCTAGAAATGCTACAGGCAAAAACTACAGTGGATATTTTTGTCTAAAAACGTTTTTTCTCTTTTTGGGTTCCCAAAATTTTTAGTTTCAGATAACGTATCCCAGTTTAAATCTAGACATATGGCAGACATGTGTATGACTTACGGTATCCAACATATTTACACTTCTGCTTACTACCCGAATCCTAGTCATGCTGAGCGGGTTAATAAAAATCTTAAGGTGGCACTACGAATTTTTCACGGACATAACCACAAGACTTGGGACGAGAACATTCACTGGCTGCAGGTAGCTTTTAACTCAGCATCACATGAAAGACACTAAAGCAACTCCAGCTAGCGTATTTCTAGGCCGGGAAATACAGCATCCACTTCGAATTGGCATGGAATCTCGATTCATTACTGGCGCAAGAACCGCTACAAACAATGCAACAGCGTTGGGACAATGCACTCTCTCAAACTTAAAAAAAGCTAGGTCAATTAGGGAACGCTTATACAACGCTGGTAGGACAACTACCCACATCTCACAGGGTGACTGGGTTATGTTTCGAAATAATCCAATTAGTAAAGCTGCTGAGAACATCAACAGTAAACTGCTCCCCTTGTGGTCCAAACCTTGTGTGGTGGAATGCTTTACATCACCTGTCCACAGCTAGACTCGTCAATCCTACAAATGGGACGTTTATAAGAAAGGCTCATATATCTCAATTAAAGAAGTTTTTCATGCCTAAATATTAAGTCCGTGGTAAGCGACCATATTCCTACACAATTCTCCCTAGGTGATATTAGTTCAATGTTTCTTTTCCTCTTCTTTCACACTCTAACATTCTTCTTACACATTATTACACTTTTGGGTCCTCTGTTAGCGGCTGCTTGCACGGCTGCTGAGTCTGAGGGAGTTTTCTATGAGGGCTTCCCTACAGTGGTCTGTGGTTGATCGTTGGTGGAGTATCTAAATATACACTTTGAACACACTATGGAGATGAAGTCTGAGTTTCCTCGGTTGGTGGGTTCTTTGTATATTGTAATTTTTTTCATAAATTCTTTCTATATTGCAATTTTAACGTAGCTTTTGGGTAAAATAATCTATGGTAAAGATGCATTTTTTTTATTATATTTTTAGTGCTCATCCTTTTAACCGGATTGCTTATCAACCAGGAAATGCATAGATTCTTTTGAACATGTTGATCACATGGTCAAATTAATTTTTTTCTTCTCCATAGATATACACAATCAGACAAGAAGAAAATCTACACATCTCTATTCTATCCTTTACTTTTACTAACAACTAACGTCTTACCAAAATGTAGGGAAATCTGTAGGAGTCATATTGTACAAAAACTAAAAATACTTTTGTGCTATTTTGTGTAATTTATGTTGTAATATATGTTGTGTTTAGGATTTGATTTAGTTATGTTGAACAGATAGGTTTATCCTGTCTTAAACTATTCAGACGAGTTACGAATATAAACATGATAAACGCATTAATCGTATGACATACAATAATCGTTATTACTCGTAGCATCGTATGCTGCTCGTATGTGTGTTGTGTGAGAATTTTGCAAATTTAATGTGATCAAACGAACATTAAGTTTGCAATATCTATGTTAAATAATTAAATGTTATTTATTGCTAGATATATATACACCGTCTACATTCTACGTGAATTTTGTGCAAGCGAATATATGAGTTAGGTGTTGATTGTAAATGGGAATATTTAAAAAATACCTTTCCTTGTCATTTCACTATTATACCTTAATGTATGTTTTCCTTGTTAGGGATACCTTTGTTATTTGTGTGCTTATTTATATATTCGTGTATCCGACCTTAAATCGTAAAGTGGATCTATTTTTTTTATATAACGGAGCTATTTTTGGATATCGCATAAAGCAAGTTATGAACCAGCCGGACGACCATCCCCAAAATTTTTCGCCGTATATTAACGCACCTTAGCTTTGCGGGAACATGGGCAATGTCACACACTAATTTAAAATATACTACCTCATTACTAAAAATACTACAATACTTCGCCACACGACACGTCAAAATCCTATCATATTCCAATTAATTCCTAATTTAAGAATATGTGAATATTTGTAAATACGCGCATGTGTATTCCGAGCACTTTCCACATAAAATTAATCCCTACCAAATTCTCCACCCTGACAATGGCCATTGGATAACTGAAAGCTATACATACCATGTGAAGAAACAGTGATTGTCACTGCAATTGCAAATGAAGTCATCGGATCAAGAACGGCAACATCTAAAGAAGAGACGTACCCACAGTGGTAAGCACCAAAACACATTACCTCAAAAAACTCTCGTCTCTGGAAGAAGACACTATCTTCACTAGAAGTATCGCTAAAACCCACAGGACTGTATACGCACATCGACTGCAAGCAGAACAAAGACAACCTATAAGGTCGCCAAAAACCAGGCGCGTAAACCACTCTCTCCGCACGGAATCCACATGCAATTTTATTTTCAGGATGACCAGAATTCAATCCTAATCCCTCACATACACTACACATCACATAACAACTGTCTGATTGTATCGAACTCTTTCCTGTTCGGGGGGTGGGTGTGTGACATTTTCCCGTTGTTTTAGAATTTATACAAAATATTAACGGTAGGTGCGATCGCCTATTCGGTCATTACTTGGAGGGTGACTAGTACAAGAGTAGACCAACAGTTGGATTTTTGTTCCATCATTATTATCAATAACGTAATTGGTCCTCCTGGTCGTCACCCCGCTCTTCGATTGGTGGAGAGCACCCAAAATTTTTGGATATTCCAAATTGAAATTTTTATTAACTATATGTTTCTTCCTTCCCACTTCCTCTCCATTTTTTTCCTTTAGGGGGGGAGATTGTGGTGACTGCCCACCACATTTATCAGACCGCCGAATCAAACGATTAGAACCGGTCTTTCTGATAAGCCGCGTGCGGATGGAGGAGGAGTCTGATAAGGAGGAGTCTAGATTGAGTCAGGGACCAGTGAGGACGTCTGATCGGCGAGTGGCGGTGACGGAAATATTACCTGTCGCAAGTCTTATTTTTATTATTTATTTTAAGAATTGTGTGTCACACTATGGATTGATTTAATAATTAGGGGGGGGGGGGTTAGGTGCCGGAAAATTATAGGGGGGTCATTGTAAATTATAAATTGTTAGTATGTTGGGACGGGTTTGGTCGTGATGGGAGGTCGGGTGTCGGTATGTGTAAATTGGTGTCGGTAAAAGTGTGTAAATTATCTTTGGCGTTATTAAATGTGTTTTAAACGATTTAACTTTTACTGTTTTGGTTGCATTAAATTATACACTTTAAAAATCTCCCTTATTCAAAGGCTGGCAGGAGAATATTGGTGTTAATTAGGATTATTGTGTTCCGCGTCCACGGTCTTCATCGATGCCAGGCGGGTAGCAAGTCCTAGTCCTGGCGCGGTGACGCACGTTGGCTAGTCCCAACACAAATCCATCCTAATCGTCCACAGACAAATACACACTGCGCGTGGTTAGGGTTTAGGTTAAGAAAATTTTCTAGTTTTGTAGAGG